>NC_081185.1:12282059-12582059 GCF_029867415.1 Vicia villosa
GGAATTCAAAAACACATGGATCGCCGTATCATTATGTTTGAGAGGCTCCCTTCTATGGACATGTTGGGCAAAGTCTTTGCCAACGGGATAAGAATGGAAGACGTCTCAGTGATCTCCAGCTTACCATTCAAAATCTCTACCAAGGCTCCATTCAAACTTTCTGCTACACTCAAAGTGGCATCAGTAGTCATTGCTAGACCAACTTCATTTCCATACTCCTCAGACAAAGCTGTCCCATGGGGATATGACACTAATGTTTACATTCATGGAGTTAAGCAGGATCCCTCGACTAAAGAGGACGCAACACTAACTACTTCAGCTGTAAGTAACATTGCAGGCACTAGCAAGATCACGAGAAGTGGAAGAATCTTTTCACCAGAAATTTCTCCAAATATTGCTGCTAGTCCAATCCAGGTTCCAATTCCTATTCCAGATATCAACACTCGAGGCAAAGAGCCACTGATCGAACCAGTTCAAAATCCGGTAGAGATCACTGCTGAGGATCCATCAAAGCAAGAGATGGACGAAATATTGAAAATCATCTGCAAAAGTGATTACAATATTGTCGAACAACTGGGGCATACTGCTTCAAAAATCTCAATGTTATCTCTGCTAAAATATTCAGAAGCTCATGCTAAAGCTCTAATGAAGTTCCTTCAAGCTGCGCATGTGCCTCAAGAAATCCCAATCGACCAATTTGAGAATTGTGTCGCCAGTCTTACAGTGCCCAATGGTCTTGGTTTCTCTGATGTGGATCTAACTCCTGCTGGAAGAAATCACAACAAGGCCCTGCATATCTCTATCGAATGCAACGGCACCACTCTGTCTCATGTGCTAATAGACAATGGTTCCTCTCTAAACGTGTTACCAAAGGTAATACTGGAAAAACTTGACTTCAAAGGAGTTGTGCTACAACCAAGTGATGTGGTTGTAAGAGCCTTCGATGGGTCAACAAGAACGGTGTACGGAGAAGTTAAGCTCCCAATCAGAGTGGGCTCTCAAACTTTCGATGTTATCTTTTCCGTAATAGACGTTCTTCCAACATACTCCTGTTTACTAGGACGCCCTTGGATACATGGGGCAAACGCTGTAACTTCTACCCTGCATCAGAAGTTAAAATACCCAGTAAAAGGAAAGGTTGTCACAGTCTATGGCGAAGAAGAATATATGGTCAGTCACTTGAGCAACGACAAGTATGTTGAGATGGAGGGCGAATCCATCGAAACTCCGTATCAAGCTTTTGAGGTTGTATCTCCAGATATCTCTACCACCAAGCATATTCCTGCTACTCCAGCTACAACTATGGCTTCTCTCAAAGATGCCAAAGCCATGATTGAACAGGGTGATCGCACAGTATGGGGACAACTCCCTGATATACCCTACAAGTCCGACAAGCTAGGTCTGGGCTATAATGGTGAAAATCAAAAGAATGATCAAAATCCTCGCTCTGAAGGGTTAATATCACACTTCGCCAGCCAAGAAGTAAACGCCATTGATGATGAAGGGACATACTTGAACCACATCATTCAGCCATATCCAGACGAAATTCCACCCATTACCATGGGAATGTGGGATGCTGTGGGAGGACCAAATGACGGTTACAACTACCAGTATATCACACCTCAGAATTCTTACATTGCTCTGGAAGATCTTACTCCAACAGAAGAGGGTAATCAAAATGACGGAAGTATCACAAGTCCCGTCACTCAGCAATATCAAAATCCACCCAAAGAAGTATGGGACACGCTAGGAGAACCCAGCGGCAAATACGACTATATGGTGAAATATTCCGCTCCTCCGAGCTTTTCAACTCCCATCAAAGACATTGTCCCGACTGGATGGGACGAACAGTACGACGACAACTTCGCTCTTGAAGAAGCCAGGAAGATGCCAAACAACGAAGGTTATTTTCTGTCACAGTACACTCCTTATCAGGATGCACAAGTCTCTATTCAAAACATCATTCCTACTGCATGGGACGGCCTTATCGAGCATCTCGCTCAGCCAATAGAGGGACCTCCACCTGGATTCTCATATCCAACAAATCATCCAACTTATCCTGAGGAATCACCTGCTCATTTTCCCACTAATGAAATCAATGTTGTGGAAGATGAAAAAGACAACTGCAATTGGAACAGCTGGGTACCCCCTGCTCACAACAGTGGATTGAACAACTGGAAAGCTGAGGATGTGATCTCCTTTGACCAGGAGTAAATGCCATTTCCTGTTTTCTTTGTGTATAATGTGCAAAGATAAAAGTGGTTCCTGAACAATCGAACCATGAGCTTGAAAGCCGTGTGCCTTAGCACAACGGTCCTTCTATAAAAAGGGTTTGTCATATCATGATTATGTGCATTCAATAAAATCATGGGATGCTTGCATGTTCAAAATTTTGTGATCCTTTTTCTTTCTTTATTCGCTTTCAAATAGCTATGTTTTTCTCTTCATACACACTCACATATCTACCATGCAGATTCACATACACGCTGGATCCAGTCAATAACGACTCTGCTATTGCCCGTCATGACTTTGAAAATCCGATCTACCAAACTGAGGACGAAAGTGAGGAAGATTGTGAAGTGCCAAGAGAAATTGCAAGACTTCTAGAACAAGAAGAAAAAGCCATACAGCCTCATGAGGAGCCGATTGAGGTCATCAACTTGGGCAGTGACGAAGAAAAGAAAGAGGTCAGAATTGGGGCTGACTTAGAAAACAGCGTCAAGCAAAGACTGATTCAAATGCTGCGAGACTACGTCGAGATATTCGCCTGGTCCTATGAGGATATGCCAGGCCTTGACACGGACATCGTAGTTCATCGCCTACCAATCAAAGAAGGTAGCATTCCAGTCAAACAGAAACTACGAAGGAGTAGGCCTGATATGTCAAAAAAGATCAAAGACGAGGTTGAAAAACAATTCAATGCCGGATTCCTAAAAGTTGTAAGTTATCCTCCTTGGATAGCTAACATCGTGCCTGTACCTAAAAAGGACGGGAAAGTCAGAATGTGCGTGGACTACAGAGATCTAAATCGGGCAAGCCCCAAAGATGATTTCCCTTTACCACACATCGATGTGCTGGTTGACAGTACCGCACAATGCAAGGTATTCTCCTTTATGGACGGATTCTCAGGGTACAATCAAATCAAGATGGCACCCGAAGACATGGAAAAAACAACCTTCACAACACCCTGGGGAACCTTTTGTTACAAAGTAATGCCCTTTGGTCTGAAAAACGCCGGAGCCACCTACCAACGTGCAATAGTAGCACTATTTCATGATATGATTCATCAAGAAATAGAGGTGTATGTCGATGACATGATTGCAAAATCCAACACCGAGGAAGAACATTTGGGTCATTTACACAAGTTGTTTGACAGACTCAAGAAATACAAGTTGCGACTGAACCCAAATAAGTGTACCTTTGGAGTAAGATCCGGCAAACTCTTAGGTTTCATTGTCAGCAGCAAAGGCATTGAGGTTGATCCCTCCAAGGTTAAAGCCATTCAAGAAATGCCTATACCTCGTACCGAGAAACAAGTCAGAGGATTCTTGGGACGTCTAAATTACATCGCCCGATTCATTGCCCACATGACTACTACTTGTGTGCCGATCTTCAAACTGTTGAAGAAAGATCAAGTGGAAAAGTGGAATGACAAATGCCAGTTAGCCTTTGACAAAATCAAAGAATATCTCCAAAAACCTCCAATCTTGTTGCCACCTGTGGAAGGCAGACCTCTGATAATGTACCTAACTGTGTTAGAAGACTCAATGGGATGTGTGCTAGGACAACATGACGAATCCGGCCGAAAGGAGCACGCGATCTACTATCTTAGCAAAAAGTTTACCGATTGTGAAACAAGATACTCACTGCTCGAAAAAACTTGTTGTGCCTTAGCTTGGGCAGCTCGCCGACTAAGACAGTACATGCTAAATCACACCACTTTCCTAATCTCCAAGATGGATCCCATCAAATACGTGTTCGAAAAACCTGCTATCTCTGGAAGAATAGCGAGATGGCAAATGATCTTAACAGAATATGACATTCAATACACTTCACAAAAAGCAATCAAAGGAAGTGTGGTGGCTGATCATCTGGCTCATCAAGCAGTAGATGATTATCAAGCATTGAACTTTGACTTCCCAGACGAAGACATTATGCTAGTCAATGACTACAAACAATCAGGACCAGAAGAAGGACCCGAGCCAGGATCCCGGTGGACTATGGTTTTTGACGGAGCTTCTAATGCGCTCGGCAATGGCATCGGAGCTGTGATCATTTCCCCCACAGGAGGTCATACACCCTTCACCGCCAGATTGTGTTTCAATTGCACCAACAATATAGCCGAATACGAAGCATGCATTCTGGGTCTCAAAGCTGCAATTGATCTAAAAATCAAATTCCTTGAAGTCTACGGAGACTCGGCCTTGGTAATCTACCAAGTCAAAGGGGAATGGGACACAAAGCACCCAAATCTAATTCCATACAAAGAGCATGTGTTGAGTTTGATTCCTTACTTCGAGGAGATCACTTTCGAACACATCCCACGCGAAGAAAATCAACTAGCTGATGCCTTAGCTACCATGTCATCCATGTTCAAAGTCAATTGGGACGACGAAGCTCCTATGATCACCATTTACAGGCAAGACGAACCAGCCTATTGCAATGAGATCGATACCAAACAAATGGAAGACAAATCATGGTTCCATGAAATACAAAGGTATCTCGAAACCCAGGAGTACCCTGAAGGGGCATCTATTAACGACAGAAAGTTTCTAAGGAGATTTGCCTCCAAATTCTTCCTAAGCAATGGAACTTTGTACAAGCGCAACCATGACTCGACTTTACTTCGTTGCGTAAACAAGAAGGAAGCAGAACAAATCATGGAAGACATACACAATGGTACCTTCGGTACTCATTCCAACGGACATACAATGGCTAAAAAGATCTTGAGAGCAGGTTACTACTGGTCTACCATGGAGACAGATTGCCATCATCATTCCAAAACTTGTCACAAATGCCAGATATATGCCGACAAAGTGCATGTACCTCCAGTTCCATTAAACGTTCTGACGGCTCCTTGGCCTTTCACAATGTGGGGTATTGATATGATTGGAGAAATCAAACCTACTGCTTCCAACGGACATCGCTTTATCCTGGTCGCTATTGACTACTTCACAAAGTGGGTAGAGGCAGCTTCATATGCTTCTGTTACCAAGAATGTGGTAGCCAGGTTTATCAAGCACAATCTCATTTGTCGGTACGGCATCCCCGAAAGGATCATCACTGACAATGGCACGAATCTAAACAACAAAATGATTACTGAACTCTGCACGCAGTTCCAGATCAAACATCATAATTCTTCTCCATATCGACCAAAGATGAACGGCGCTGTCGAAGCCGCCAACAAAAACATCAAGAAAATCATACAAAAGATGACAGTAACCTACAAAGACTGGCATGAGATGTTACCTTTTGCTCTTCATGGTTATCGCACATCTGCGCGTACTTCAACAGGGGCAACTCCATTCTCGTTAGTCTACGGTATGGAAGCAGTTCTCCCAATCGAAATCCAGATTCCTTCCTTAAGGATCATGAAAGAAGCCGATCTAGACGAAGACGATTGGATTCAAACTCGATTCGACCAAATACACTTGATCGATGAGAAAAGACTTGCAGCTATCTGTCATGGCCAGCTATACCAAAAGCGCATGATCAAAGCATTCAACAAGAAAGTCAAAAGTCAAGCATACCAAACTGGTGGCTTGGTTATCAAACGCATCATCTTACCACAAGGTGATCCCAGAGGCAAATGGACCCCCACCTACGAGGGACCATTCATAATCAAGAAAATATTCTCCGGCGGTGCCATGTTGCTTACCACCATGGATGGCGAGGATTTCACACACCCTGTGAATGCGGACATAGTCAAAAAGTACTTTGCTTAAAAAAAAAATACAGCTCGCTAAGTTGAAAACCTGAAAGGGCAACTTAGGCAAAAATGAGCGTCTCGGTGGATTGAAAACCCGAAAGGGCGATCCAGGCAAAAATTAGAGACAAAACAAATACAATCCCGGTAGGCTGAAAACCTGAAAGGGCAGCCTAGGCAAAAATTAGGGAATAAAGCATACAACTATGTCCCGCTCAGCTGCCTACTCACCGACAAGGTTCAACACCTCAAAGACACCGATCAGTCCAATCACTTTCTTCCAACAAGTGAGGGATGAGATGCTCGAAGACAGATTGGCAATAGCAGAATTGAAACTTGACTGGATCGTTCTCACATAGCTATTTCTTTTCATAAATACTTTTCAAAACTTTCTGACAATTTCCTACTTCTAGGATTGTTGTCTCCCTATACTAATCCGCCTATCACGGCACCTTTTCAAAAATCAATGCAGCTTATAACTAACATTTTCATTTTTTCTGTTTTGAATACGCGAGCATCCCAATGATATTTTGAATGAACATATGCATTTGAATATGATTGATGTTTACCAGGAAAAACAGGAATAGCATTCCGGACATGTCCCAATTATTTGGACATTATCCTAAACCAGCATCAGAAGGAAGTTTCCCCAATGGAGACACATTCCTCAACAAATCCCTCAAAAAGATTTTTCTTTCGAAAGAAGTCTTATTCCCCAGCAGGGTTGTTCCAGATTACTGTCTTCAGAAGGTGTGATCTCCGCACCCAAACTTGGTCAGATAGTGCATCGGAGGATTATGCATCTTCCTCATTCCCACTCCAAAGGGCGTCACAGTCCGAACTCTCAAAACTACTGTTCATCCCCGAGCAGTAATCAAAGATCCTTCAATAGAACATCCTGGTTCTCAAAGAATTTCCCCAACCCAGGGTACTCAAGCGAGACAGAAGATCATCAACAACCACGATGCCTTCACTTCCAAATGGCTAGCAGGGATTTATTTTCCCAATCACAATGCCTTCATTTCTTGACGACTAAGCTGGGATTTATTTTCCCAATCAGGAGCTTGACACGCTCTAAGCTGCATAAACCATGCATCACATTCACACTCATATTCACATTCACAATCATGCATCATACGCATATTCATACACAACATAACTTGCATATTTCTCCTCTAGCTCGAGGATCTCATATCATACATGCATCATAGACATCGCATATTATTAACTTGATTTTTCAGGTAGACAGATGTCTTCAACAAAGATGTTCTCAATCACATGTAGTCCTTTCAGATACAATCAAACCAAAGATTCACTCTGAAGAACTCTCATTCTCAACTCATTTATCAACAAGCATTACAGATCTAAGGCGATACCTCAAACGGTTCCAGAACGATCTAACATTACAGATCTAAGGCGATACCTCAAACGGTTCCAGAACGATCTAGCATTACAGATCTAAGGCGATACCTCAAACGGTTCCAGAACGATCTAACATTACAAGATCTAAGGCGATACCTCAAACGGTTCCAGAACGATCTAACATTGCAGATCTAAGGCTATACCTCAGACGGTTCCAGAACGATCTAGCATTACAGATCTAAGGCGATACCTCAGACGGTTCCAGAACGATCTAACATTGCAGATCTAAGGCGATACCTCAAACGGTTCCAGAACGATCTAGCATTACAGATCTAAGGCGATACCTCAAACGGTTCCAGAACGATCTAACATTGCAGATCTAAGGCGATACCTCCGACGGTTCCAGAACGATCTAGCATTTCAGATCTAAGGCGAAACCTCAGACGGTTCCAGAACGATCTAACATTGCAGATCTAAAGTGATACCTCAAACGGTTCCACAATGATCAACTTTCAAATCCTTCATCAAGATATAATCAACAGATTCATTCTGATGAACAAACCATCAACACATTGTCCAGGTGGCATCCGAAAGCCCATCTCAGGTAATGTTTCAATCTGCCAACAACATTTCGCAGACAACATTCAAATGCAGCTTCCAACATCTCTTCTGATCAAGGTAAGTGCAAATTTTCAGGGCATCTAATTATTCAATCATCTTCTACCTTCAGATTTCAGACAATCTCTTCAGGTTTAAGAAGATTGAATAGGGGCAACTGTTATACCCCAAAATTTGCCCACATCTTTTTTCAAGAAAACTCCAATCTGAAAATTAAGAGTTTCATATAATCATGGATTTTTATTTCAAATATCCTAGCATATGAAGTACTTAAATTTCAGAAACTTTTCTTATACAGTAGCTTGGCTTACAGAGGAATTTATTCTTACGCAAACGCCAAATACTGTTCATTACATCACAAATACTATTTATTTATTTACAGATAAATAGTACTAACACAATCATGCAGAGTTAACTCTTTTTGCAGGCGCAGAAGCAGGAAACTCACACTATACTGGTAACAATTGTTTTTGGTTTCCCACTAACTTTTGTACTATATTCCATTATTTTCAAAATCTTTTCAAATCTCTTTTTCAAAAATCAAATCTTAACTTGTGTGTTTTCTGCCAGTCAAATATTTCTATTTCTGTGCAGTAAACAATTTTCAGGTTATTATCGGTAATTTTGCCCGCATACCGTAAATATCAGTTATTTATTATGTTTCTGTTTCTAACAAGTCATGTAAATAAATTTTCATGCTTCACACAAAACAAAGACAAAAATAACAACAAAAAAGAAAAGAAAATTAACTTTGACAGTTGACTTTTTTACTTTAACTGCTGCTTCAGTACACGAACAGTCAGTTGACAGACAAACTGCAGACAGTACAACTCTCAGTGTTTTGTACAATCAATCAAATCAATCATTCACAATTCAAATTTTCAAAGATTTTTGTGTTAGAAGTCTTCTGAATATCACACGATTAGCAGAAACTCAGCACTGCACAAAAATCAGGTACGCTTAACTGCCTCCTATACAGACAGTCCCTAATCAGGGTTTTTCTTGTTTTAACAGGAGCAACAAGTTTTGAGAGCTCAAATGGATTTCATATACATCCATACATCTCAAAGTACCATCATACAAATTTTCAAACTTCAATTCACTCAGACGCACCGTCAGCAGCTCAAACAGTCAACAGACGACCCGTTTGACCAAAAAAGTCAACTGACAGTCAAAAATGAAATTTTTTGTCAAAGTCCATATTTTGTCAAAGGATTCAACATTTGATCATTGGATGATCACAATTCATCAAGGAAAGATCAAAAATCAACAAAACCCTAAGATTCAAAATTAGGGTTTTTGCCTGAAAAGTCAACTCAACTTTGACTGATCATAACTCTCTCATCCTTCATCCAAAAAATGTCAACCAAAGCTCATTTTGAAGGAAATTCAATTATCTTTCAAATGCAATTGATCCCATGGTCATAGCATTCACCATTTGAAAAATATGGCCAAAGACATTACAGGTCATTTTCAAAGTCAACAAAAAGACACTTTTTTCAAATGGACACACAAGGAGAACCAAAAATCATTTTGATATGAGACCAAAGACATTGGTTAGAGGACTCTTTGAGGTTTCCAAAAAGTGCAAGATCTCCTTCATATGACAAAAATTGAAGGATTTACACCTTGTTGAAGTTGGCTAAATTTTGGGAAAATGCATGAAATCAACATTGCTCAAAAATGTTTTTTTTCCAAATGAGTCCAAGTTTTTATGGTCCAAACATCTTTGCCATGTTACTATGGGCCTCCCACGACCAAGACAAAGCCCACATCTTTATTGGCCATTTTTTGCATAATTTTATCTTACTTTAAGATTAAAATTAAAAGGAAAATGCATGGATAATGGTTGCTTGGCCTCCAAGTATGACTCACTTCAAGGAATCTTCATTTTTTCTGCAAGAATTGAAGAGCAAGACAAGAGCATTGAATGGAGTCAAGCTTGGTCAACAATTCAAAGATTTTTAATATTTTAAAAATCAAACTTTCAACAAAGACAACAAAGCTTCTTAGCTTGAGTTCCAAGCAACTTTGGGCTATAAAAGAAGCATCATACTTCAGCAAAAGGGGGGACACACGAAATAGGGCAAGAGTATAGCAAGAAATATCACAAAAATTCTCAAAATTTTGCATATACTTTGTAATTTTCAAATTCAAATTTCCAATCAATATCAATACCAATAAACACTTCTAATCATCTCCTCAAACATTATAGAGTAAGATTGAGCTCTAAATATAGACATATGAGAGTCGTATAAAGCACTTAAAGCTCTTCATGTACATATGAGTTTTATTTTCGTTTTTGTATATGCAACTAATTTCACTGCAAACTAACCACCCTAACATCCTTATGGGGACCTATATGTGTGATCTGGGCCTTAGCATGAGTGTTCCAACGTGAGGATCAGGCTCCACCATTAAAACGAGTCCATGAGTGTTTAAGCTTCATCTTCTTCGTATCCATAGCTAGGAGCTTCAAACCTTAAAACAAATGACATATTTGGATTCAGGACACTCTAATTAGTGGATCTGGGTCACTTGTTTCTATTGCTAACTCGTATTTTTTGCAGGTTCATAGGTTGTTAAAAAACTGGAATTTTAACGTCCAAATAGGGGAGGTTAAAAACCCCCGCTATTTGAAGCTGAAAACCTCACTTCTGGAGGTTGAAGACGACCACGCGTCCAAGCGTGGTTCGTCTGACTTTTCAGCGCGCCAAGGTGGCCCTTCCCTCAAATCTTATTCGCTGGTCAATCCAGCGTGGGCCCCTGCAAAGACTTTGAATCCCCTTGGATTCAGTGTACACCATCATACCATGCACCTACAAATCTGTGCCCTTGGATCAATCTCAAAGCCAATCCAACGCCTCACACATGCAAGCTCACCATGCTCCTTCATTAATTGCCACACCAGATCAGTATCCTTATATTTTTAATTTTATTTTCTATTTTTATTTTAGTTTCTTTGATAAATTAATTAAAAATAGTTAAAAACTTCCAAAAATTCCACAAAAAATATTTTAAACTTCTAAAATAATATATTATTTTATGAAACAAAAATATTTTATTTTTCTTCAAAATTTCAATATTTTTCATAATTAATTAGTATGTATTTGTATATTTGCTTATTAATTATTTTAATTAGTCAAAAAATCATAAAAAAAATTGTTCTTTGTGTTAAATATTGTTTATATATCATAAACTAATTTTGTACATATTTAGGACAATTTTCTCTTTAAGTTTTAATTATTTGTGTAATTATTTGCATAATTATGTTTTGATTAACTTAAAATATCCAAAAACAAATTTCAAAAATTCCAAAAAAATTAGTTTTGTTCTAAAATCAATTAACAAACATTTTGTACATATTTTTAAACTTATTTGCTAGGTTTAATCATATTTCCATCTTTTCTTTATTTTAAATTAATTAATAATGCATTAATTATATTTAAAATAAATCACAAAAATACAAAAATATGCCTTTTATTTCTTGCAATTTAAAATTCCTAGATAAATGTATAGGATGTCAAATTCATGTAAATAGGCTAGTTTACATTTCCCGCACAATCGATGTAATAGCGTAGATTTACTTTCTGCACTTTACATTTCCGCATTTTAATTTCCAGCACCCATATAAACTGCGTGTATGTCAAAGATAAAACTGAACCGTCAGATCACTAACTTCAAAGATAAATATCTGAATTCAATCACAATCACATTTGCACCTCCTAGGGTAACCCCTTTTCACTCTTTTCAAAATCAAAGTTACATTTCTACTGTTTCGAGTACAAAATCGAACCTTTTGTATATATCCGACGAATGGATAGATTTTTAAAGGGAACAAGGATAAAGACCTCCTAACTCAGGGTAGACCTCCTAGTTTGCTTGCTCAAAATCAAAACAAACAAAATTCTCATACACTGTTGTTTTTTTAAAACGAATTTTCCAAAAGACAATATTTTGTATACATCCAAACACGGATCATTACAAAATTAACGATCTTTTCAAAACATCTTTCGAAAGATAAACAAGCATTTGTATATATCCGCACAAGGATCATTACAAATTCTATTTGCAAAGGTATTTCAAAAACACAGGTAAAGCATTCCGAATCAATTGAAAAGTAAAGCAAATGAGCTAAGCAAACTAAAGAGCCCATGGATAACCATGGATACAAAGGGTGCTAACACCTTCCCTTTGTATAACCTACCCCCTTACCCAGAATCTCTCAAAGGTCTTTTTTCTGTTTCTTTTATAAACCTTTCCTTCATTGGATAAAATAAAAGGTCGGTGGCGACTCTGTAAACTTTTTCAAAAGTGACGCGAAAGCGTCCGATCGACAAAAAAGAGTCAGTTCACGTATCCCACCCACGGAGGGGTATGGCCCGAAAGGACGGTCCACAGGAAGCCATTGAAAATCAAAGTTCCTCATCTCTATTGTAATGTCTTTATTTGATATCTCTGTAATTTCTTTGGATGATATGCGTAGCTAAACCCCCCAATGCTAGGGGGTGTCCCTGATTAACATTTGTGATGATTTTGAATTCCGAATTTCAATAACATATTTCCCTTTCATGTTCAATTTAATGGTATAAGGTTTTTAATGCTTTCCTCGTCGGACCAACTAGATTGACTTATGATTGACAATTAGGATTGACCTCCATTGTTAGGGTTTTTATACCACTATACTATAGTCGATATCACCTAGGACTAGGGATACCCTATAGTAAACGGATTGTTCTTGATTATAATAATACTTGATTTGATCACTAATTTCGAAGGACTTTGGGATTAGGATTTCAATGTGCAAAGGTTTGCCCACTAAGGACTTAGGAGCAAATACCCTTAAGAACCGGTAATTGATAAGTTGAATTTTGTTAATGAGACAAGTTTTCAGAGTTGCTACATGTTAATGCACACACCTACCCTGGCATGTTACTCCTATTTGGCCAAATCAACCTTTTTAAGTTTATTTGCAATTTAATTCGTAATCATACAAACCAAAACCCCCAAGGATTTTTGTTTAATTGAATTCCTACTAACTCTACAATATCACGCAGTCCTTGAGATCGACATTCGGGGAATTTCTCCATTATTACTACAGAGGAAAAATAGTACACTTGCTATTTTTCTGATCACTCTGCTTCAACTGTTTCTACATTCACTTTGAATGTTCTGTTGCTTCCCTGTTCAGACTTCATAATCAACTTTTGATTAGAATCATTCAGCATCAGAAAATTATCCTTCATAATAACTGAGAAACCTTTCTCAATGAGCTGACCCTCACTCATTAGATTGCTCTTAATGCCAGGAACATATCAAACGTCTTTGATCAGAAGATTCTTCCTATTCTTCACTCTGACTTTGACATTTCTTATACCATCTACATTAAGATACTTATCATAAGCACATCTGGTCTTTGTTCTCCTTCTGGAGTCAAAATCTATCACCCATTGTTTGTTTCCATTCAAGTGATTTGAACAGCCAGTGTCCATATACCCTAGTCTGCTAAACACTTCTCATCAGACTCAAAAGCCATCAGTAGCACATGTTCATCATCATAATCTGCTCTGGCTATATTTTCTTCTTCTAATTTCCTTCCCTTTTTTGACCTACCATCTCTAGCAAAGTGGCCAAACTGTTTACAACAGTAACATTGAACCTTCTTCTTGTCATACTTCTCCTTTCCCTTATAATATTTCTTTTCATCAGAAGTTGAGGTTTTTGACATCTGGAATTTATCACCATGTCTATTCTGCTTCTGGTCCTTCTGAAAAAAGAAGCTTTCAGAGCTTGCTCAACTTCCCTCTCAGAAGTTCTGTTAGTCAGACGCAACTCTTGTGCTTCTAAACTGCTTTGCAACTCTTCTATTCTCATAGTTTCCAGATCTTTAAAATGTTCAATGGATACCACAATGTAATCAAATTGAGGAGTAAGTGACCTCAATACCTTCTATATGATTACTTGTTCAAAAAGGGTTTCTCCACAAGCCTTCATCTCATTAGTGATCAGAATCACTCTATAGATATATTCTGAAACCTTCTCATTGCTCTTCATGTTGAGATTTTCATACTGCTTTCTGAGGGACTGAAGCTTCACCTTCTTCACTGATGCGTCACCACCGTAACATCTGACCAGTATATCCCACGCCTCCTTCGATGTCGTCGAATCAACAATCTTCTTAAACACATTCGCATCCACACATTGATGAATGTAGAACAATGCTTTCTGATCCCTCTTCCTTGTAGCTCTCTGCACCTCTTTTTCATGTGTTGTTGCATCTGCTGCAACCTGAACGTATCCTTCAGTGACAAGATCTAGAACATCTTGAGCACCAAATAATACACGCATCTGAATCATCCAACGATTATAGTTTTTGCCATCAAACACTCGAAGTTTGGTACTCAAACTGCTTCCTCCACTCATCTTAAACCTTGTACAGTTCACTCAGATCTCCCACACAGTGTTTCTCAAAAACCCACAGAATCAGAAAATGTGATTCTGTTCTGATTTTGTTCAAAGATTCAACAAGAACCCAGAACCTAGAATCAAAATCAAACACACACAACTCATGTTTCACTCGTGTTTCCCGTGTATTTCCCGGTGGTTCTGGATCTGAACCGGAGCTCTAGATACTAATTGTTAGTGTATAAGGTGATGAAATAAAAGAGGAATAAAGAGAGAAAGCAAATAGCGGTTGCTATTCATTAAAGAAAGAAGGTAATGATTGGTACATTTATGACAACTACCACTAATCTATTTATATACAAACAAAAGTGCCACATAGGCCCTAGTAGAATAAACTTAACAACTAAGTCATCACTAAAATAGTTCATACTAAATTACCCTCTCTAATAATTAGGAGTTCCTCCTAATACATAAAAAATCACCACCCCTTCTTTTAGAAACAAGATATGTCATAATTCAGAGATGCAATAGAAAGTTATTAATTCTTTAAGACTAAAAAGAGTCCATTTCCTTTTCTTTTTTTGGGTACAAGAGATGGCCTAAGTCCAAAAAAACGGAACAACTACAGAACGCTACCTCTCGGGTAGAATAAACCAAGCTTATCATCCTTCATCATTTGAATCAGAATGTCAGGAGGTTCAGCATAAACACAATATTGATGAATTGTGTAACCAATATTTGCAAGAGCATCCGCGCATCTATTGGCTTCCCGGAAACTATGTACAAAGAGAACATTTTCAAAGTCATGAATCAAGTGACAAATATCGCGAAACACCACCTTACACTCTGCCTTATTAATATTGTTCTCGTGGATAGCATTAATGACTATCTGAGAATCAGTAGTCACCTCCACCCTTTAAAAGAATCCCTTTCTTATCCCGACAAGAAACAAAATTTGAAGTTTTTTCCAAGGTCATCTATTTATTTTCGTTGTATGTTTTAAGTTAGACTAATAAAAAGCCTCTTTTCCTAAAAAAAAAATGTGATCCTAATTACTTCAGGAAAAAATGCTATGACCAAAATTCAAAGTAGTCGATTTCATGACTAATTAGTCTCTTAAGTTTTTTCATAGAAATTTCTTTCTTCCGGCTGCACTGGTTTGAATAACCTGGTATAAATATAGGTCGAAATACGATATTTTTTAAAAATATATTAAAGTACAGATACGTTAACTATATTTTTTTAAAATAGTTATAAAATGATATGAAATAATTATATTATTATAAAATTAATATGAAGGAATTGTATTGTTAAATGGATTTAATTGGAATACACTACGGTATAAAGATGTTTTACACCGTAAGTGAAAGCTAACCATAGACAATCAAATGTGGCTTGGTGATAATATTCACAACTCCAAACTCCATCTTTTACATCACAACCTAATTCTCTTTCAAATATCCAAACTCCATTATTAACTGCACGCATACTCATTTTCTAGCATCAATAGTTCTCCTGTTTTCATTCGCCTTTAATTTTACCCAACTTCTTTTCAAAACTTTGAACCTTCTAATGCACTTTTTTTCTGTCAAAATAAACAATAACCTTACCCTCCTTAACAACTTCAACCCTTTACTTTGGCTTCATGCTGATGATGAAGAAAAAATCACCAAAGAATATTGCATTCAAATCAAACAGAAAGAAAAGCTAAACATAACTTTCATTCCAAACAAAACAAACTCATCGAATCCATATTATGCTTTTATTAATGGAATTGAAGTTGTGTCTTTTTTAAAAATGATTTTTATAGTGTTGCTTAATTTTGTGAAAATTGTTTTTATAAAAATTTTAAATAAAAATTTTGTTTGAATAGTTTTTTTAAAATGTGATTTTAGATATTTCATCTATTTATAAAAAAAAAAAATGGATATCAAAATTTCAAAAAATTACTTAATTTTGAAACTATTTCTAATATATTTTCATACAAATTATTTTTGAAATGTAACTTTTTTAAAAAATTACTATTTTCACTAAGTTTTGGTCTTCAATAATGTGTGTTTATGCTATAGGATGTCAAAATTAGTGTTTCATTTTAGAAAAAACAAATATAAAAAAACTTGTAATATTTTAAAAAACGGTTTTAGAAAATCTATTTTCAAAAATACAGAAAAAATCTATTTTTTTAAAGCTGAAATAAACAGACCCATTGAGACGAAGAAAAAATACCTTCTTTTCTCTATTACACTGATCTGGACGAACCAAAATATTATGATTTTTTCTTTACCCACCTCCCTATGGGGGTCACCCCAGAGAAATCCCCAACTTACCCCTGCTTCGGAGATTCATCTCCGAAGTAATTTTTTTAAAAATTTTTTTAGACTTCAGAAATGCATTTCCGAAAACACCAAAAAATTGGTGTTTTCGGAGATGCATTTCCGAAATGCATGATAGTAAATTGGGAAGTCTCTTAAATGATAGTAAATGTAGAACGAGTTGTAATCAACCTGATTTGAAATGTGGTAACACTCAGACGGTTACCTTCTAAGAAATGTGGTAACACTTTCCTACTTAAAAGCCTGCTCTCTCACCCATTTTTCTTCCAATCACATCCAAAATCATTTTCGATCTTTACTTTTTTCCTCTACTCACACATTTCCTCTCTCTTGTAACCGCTTTCATCACAATGTCTCGCCGCGGTCGAGGAAACCATCCCGAAAATTGCCAGAGTCAACCATCTCCTGCACATTGTCAACAATCATCCGTCAATGCTGCAGGATCAGGCCGTGGTAGTGGTGGCCGTGGCTCTCGCTGTGGACGTACCGCCGGTTCTTCCTCCTCCGGACATCCACCTCCTCCGTCATATGCATCGCCATCAGTCACCCTTACTCCTACTCCTACATATGTTGCAGCTCCGGTTGTTCGTCCACCTGTTGCAGCGCCGTTTGTTCCATCTGTTGCAGCGCTGGTTGTTACTCCATCTATTGCTGCGCCGATTGCTTCCTTGAGTTCGGCTCTGATTTCCATCGAGAGTCTGACTGCTGAAGTTAAACCGAAGGCTACTTTAGAGTCGACTCCGTCGTCTCAGAAGGCGGTTAGGTTCCCTAACCGACCTGGCTACGGTCAATTGGGATGGAAAATTCAAGTTCGTGCTAATCATTTTCAGTTGCGAGTGGCTGATAAGGATCTACACCACTATGATGTAAGTATAGTTTGCTCATAAGTTTTTTGAACTTTAAGTGTATAGTTTTTGTTGTTTTTTATTATGTTGGTAAGTTACAATGTGGTATGGATTTCTAGAGGATCAGGACTTTCTAACCTGTTGACAAAAGGGCAACAATTTCTACACCTCTTGATAAAAACATTGGATGAATAATTAAAACAAACCCTAAATTAGGTGTATTTTCTCATTAGGGTTTCATGATCATTAGAGTAATGTGAGAGTTTCATGATCATGAGAGTAATGTGAGTGGAGTGTAAGAACAAAAAAACAGTAAAAGTAAAGAAAGTGTAATTACCGGGAATATGAAAAGGAGAAGGTAGGTGAACAAGGGTTGGTTTGGTTCAGTGATGTTGAGTTCAAAGATCGGGGGCCGATGTTATCAAAATGTTGACTCATCCTCACCTACCCGTGTTTAACAATATGTAACTTTAATCTTATGTAATGTGATCGATGTAATCTTCATCCGATTAAATAAAGCGAATCGTTCTTGTTTGTTATTTTTCTTCTGTCCAGACCTTATTTCGGAACTGCATTTCCGAATTCCTCCAAGGGGGGTGAATTCGGAGATGCACTTCCGAGTACACTAATTTTCTGGAAAAACAACTTTATTTCGGAGAAGCATATCCGAAATCAATATTTTTCATTAAAATATTCACCTTTTCGGAGATGCATTTCCGAAAACACTTTTTTTCCAATAAAAGTACGTTTTCGGAAATGAACTTTCGAAATAAAGGATATTTTTGTAAATTCGCCAGAAGTGACCAAGAAGGTTAGGAGATGAGTTAAGAAATTTTCAATATTATTTGAAATTACTTGTCTTTGACAACAGTGCTAGCGAATACCAAATTTGTAACGATAAAGCTTTGGAGACCGTTTATAGAGTCGACGTTGGTGGTTGTCAAGTCCCACCAAAAGGAGATACAGGTATGTTTCGGAATTGGGACGAAGATTATCCTCGTTATTTGGAAAAACAATATCCACTAAGTATATCATCTGATTTCCTACATGATCCCGACTATGTAAACAATACCATTCCAAATTACACTGCACCAGAACATGTTTACTTAATTGCAAGAAGTTATGGAATGAAAGTGACAAAAGATTATAATGTAACTTGGAACTTTGAAGTTGATTCTACTTTTACTTATGTGGTAAGGTTACATTTTTGTGAGTTTGATTATCATATCAAGTACATCGGTGATAGAGTATCTCATATTTTCACAGCGAACACTTTGGCTGAGAAGTATGTTGATGTGATAAAATGGAGTGGTGGTAACAAGATTCCAGTTCATAAAGATTATGCTGTGACTATTGACACTCAACAAATGTACACAAAATATCGTGGTGATGTAAAAACGAATGGAATTGAGATTTTGAAAATAAGTGACATCAATAAAAATCTTGCAGGATCAATATCACAAAATCAATTGATCTATCTCACAATCCTCGAGTATTTTCTGTTGCAAATTATTAATAATAATTAATAATATGAGTGTCTTTTAAAATGACAAGAAAATATGCTATGATTTGAATTTTGAATTCGGAGATTAGCAACTCTTCAAGAAATATTGCAACTGTTGGTGAACCATGCTGTGGACCAAAAGTCATAACTCTTGGAAAAGAAATTGTTTCACCAAGGGTCGCTACCTTGTGAAACAATATCAGCATGGCCTATAAAAATAGAATTTCGGATTCAGAATTCTCATCACAAAAAAATCGAAAATCCTCTAGAATAAATTCCAGACACTCTTTGCAACATTCCAGTTTTCACCCGTCTTGTGTAGACTCGAGAAGACTGAATTATCCTGTGTATTTCTACGTAAAAACTCCAAGACAAATTGGAAGTGATTGAAATAACGATTTTAGCCTCGATTCCATTCGATTTAAATTAATTTTCTAATAATCTTATAGTAGTTTCAAGAATGACAACCGGAACTTACGCTTCAAAGAATCATATCATGGATCAAGGTATGTTTTATAATTTCTCATAGACATTTAACTACTACAAATAACATAATATTATGATTCTTCATGAAATTTTCCAATAGTTAATTTTAGAGCGTGTTTAATATTTTGGTAATAATTAATTGATCTCAAAATTAAAATTTTGAGATACCACTATTTGTTTGATGATAGGTTTTCGTCTGGAAAATTAAAACTGGATGTGATATATGTTAACATTTCATTCACATGTGTGTATGTTTGAAAAGGTACAACATGGTTAAAATATATGTTCATAAAATATTATTATATGCATGTCGTAACACTAATACCCCGTGTATTTGCATTCTAATGCATTGTAAAGTGAGTTCAAATAATATAATAGTAATCAAATATTCAGCAAGGAATGAGTATTGATAGGGAATAAGGTCACTATTGAAATGCAGCCAAGTTACATAATGGGAATACAAGCATGAAAAGGAAATGATAGAAAAGGGAAATCTCAGTACAGATGAATCAGTGAGAGAAGAGAGAGAATGATATCACACAGTTCACACCCCACACTTAGAGCTACCCACTACTAATATGCTCTCACTCACTAACAAACTGGGTCCACATTGGATGCTTCTTTTTGATTCTATTGCTGCGCCTTATTTCCTTATCATTTGCCACGTCATTCTCCAATTCCTCATTCACCTCATTTTTATCCATTGGGCCTTTCTCACCCATAACATTACCCTCCCCTTCAAGAGCAATCTTGTCCTCAAGATTGAAGTTCGGGTAACTCTGTAGCATTTCTTCACTATCTTCCCAAGTAGCTTCCTGACTTGAAATATCTTTCCATTTCACCAACACTTGGTCCACCACTTGTACTCCTTTACGAACGCTTCGAGTACTCAACACAGCTTCTGGTTGAATCACCGGTCCTTCTTCCACTGTAATTAGTGGCAGCGGCAGGTATGGTACAGCAGTAAGGCCTTTGAACACTTTCAATTGGGATACATGAAATACAGGATGTATACGAGCTGTCTCGGGCAATTGGAGCTTATAAGCTACAGCACCAATTTTGTCAATGATAGTAAAGGGGCCAAAATACCGCATCCCTAACTTATTGTTCTTTCGCAAAGCTACCGAGGATTGTCGATATGGTTGCAACTTGACTAAAACTTGATCACCAATCTCCAAAAAAACATTGCTTCTTTTCTTATCAGCATTGACTTTCATCACCTGTTGAGCTCTCCTTAAATTCTCTTTCAACTCAAGTAGAATTTTGTCCCTTTCAATTAACTGTTGTTGCAGGTCTACAGGATCAGCAGTGTTAACAGTGTAACGAATTAGCATAGGAGGATCTCTCCCATATAAAGCTTTGAACGGAGACATTCCTAAGCTTGAATGCAACGCCGTATTATACCACAGTTCTGCCCAAGAGAGAGCTTTGGACCATGCCTTTGGATTCTTGAACGAAAAACATCGCAAATACATTTCTAAACATTTATTGACAGCTTCGGATTGGCCATCCGTTTGAGGGTGATACGCGGAGCTCATCGCTAATGTTGTGCCCTGTAAATGAAATAAATGCTGCCAAAATTGACTAGTAAATACTTTATCTCTGTCAGACACTATTGACTTAGGCATTCCATGTAATTTAACCACATTATGCATAAATGTCTCGGCAACCGTCTTACTAGAATAATCCGATTTCAAGGGTAGGAAATGAGCATACTTACTTAGTCTGTCAACTACTACCATTATAACAGTAAAACCAGAAGAAGGAGGTAAGCCAGTAATAAAATCCATTGCGATATCTTCCCAAACTTGCTCCGGAATTGGCAATGGTTGCAACAGACCAGCATAAGGCTTATTGACAGACTTCGCTTGTTGACAGATGATACAAGCTGCAATGAATTTCTGCACATGTTGTCTCATATTAGGCCAATAAAACTGAGATGCAACTCTTGCAAGAGTTCTGGTCACTCCTGCGTGTCCTCCTATAGCCGTGTCATGATATTCTGTGAGAATTTTGTGAATCAAACTACTCTCAACCGGAACTACCAATCTGTGTTTCCAATACAATAAACCCTCTTTCACAGCATAGTTACCATTGTTCACAGTATTGTTAAGGCATTGTTGAACAATTAATTGCAAATGCTCATCTTCAACAATTGCTTTCTTTAATTCATCTAAAAACTCACATTGCGGTGATGATAATGACAAGGACATCATTCTGGATAATGCATCTGCAGCTTGATTATCCTTCCCTGGCTTGTATTCGATTTGGAAATCAAAGCCAATGAATTTATGAAGCCAAGCTTGCTGCTCAGGTGTTTGAAGAGATTGATCTAACAGACTTTTCAAGCTCTTCTGGTCTGTTCGCAGGATGAATTTGTGACCCAGAAGATAGTGTCGGAACTTAGCTAATGCCGCTGTGATAGCATAAAATTCTCGCGTATACGCCGATTGTAGCTGCATTCGCGGAGTCATCTTCTTAGAAAAGAAAGCTATGGGATGCCCTCCTTGACTTAGCACTGCTCCCACTCCTGTACCAGAAGCATCTGTCTCAAGGATAAACACTTGCGAAAAATCTGGTAACACTAAGACAGGAGCTGAAGTGATTGCTCTTTTTAACTGCTCAAAAGATTTTTGTGTATTTTCATCCCACATAAAAGCATCTTTCTTTAAAAGATTAGTGAGAGGGTCGACTATTGTCGCATAAGACTTAATAAATCTTCTATAATATCCGGTGAGCCCAAGGAATCCTCGTAGTTGTTTCAAATTTGTTGGTATCATCCAATCTAACACCGCTTGGACCTTTGTTCTATCCATTGATACCCCAACACCAGAAACTATGTGACCAAGATACTCTACTTCAGTTAAGCCAAATGAACATTTGGAGAGTTTTGCATATAACACATTTTGACTTAAGATCTGAAACACGGTTTCTACATGTTGCAAATGTGAATGCCATGAAGGGCTATATATTAGGATGTCATCAAAGAAAACAAGAACACACTTCCTTAACAATGGTTGGAAAAGCTGATTCATAAGTCTTTGGAATGTAGCTGGGGCGTTGGTAAGCCCGAACGGCATCACTAACCACTCATAATGGCCTTGATGCGTTCTAAAAGCCGTTTTCTGTCTGTCCTCTTGCTTGAGAAGTATTTGATGATAACCAGAACGAAGGTCCAGCTTAGAAAAATATTTTGCTCCATGTAACTCATCAAGTAATTCATCCACAGTAGGCATGGGAAAACTGTCCTTGATAGTTATAGCATTCAAAGCCCTATAATCTGTACAACATCTCCAAGTGCCATCTTTCTTTTTCACTAGTATAATTGGGGATGAAAAGGGACTAAGACTTGGTTGGATTATACCTTCTTCAAGCATGTCCTGCACCATTGTTTCAATTTGTTGTTTCTGGCTATGTGGATATCTATAGGGTCTCACCTTCACCGGTTGTGCTCCCTCTTTCAATAATATCTCATGACTCAATCCTCTCGTGGGAGGTAGTCCTTTAGGTATTTGAAATATCTCTCTGTATGTATGCAACAGTGTACTCATTTCAGGATCAAGATCAACGGGTCTGCCATCCCAATTATCCTCTGTGACAACAGGATCAAGCTTTTGGATAGTAAACAACTCACTAATTGCATTCATTTGGTTTAATCTTTTGAAAAGATTCAGCTGTGCAATAACCGGTTTGTTACCAATTTCACCTTGCAATGTGACAAAATTTCCATCTAGGTAAAATTTTAACATAGATGTAGCATAGTCAGCTACATGAGGTCCCAATGAAGCTAACCAAGGGGCACCTAAGATGACATCCGCCCCTGCTACAGGCAAGAGATAAGCAGACACATTAACCTCAATGCCCTGTATCTTCAGAGACAGTTTCTTGACCACACCTTCAGTCTGCATGTTCTGTCCATTTCCAACCAGAATCTTGCACCCTTTAGTTGGTTCCACATCTAAATTTAAGCACTTCACAATACGTGGTTGAATAAAGCTGTCTGAACTTCCTCCATCAAGCAGAATCGAAACACAGATAGGACCAATATAGCCCTTAAATCGGATAACACCCATTCCTGTAGCTCCATGGAAAGCATTAAAAGATAAGTGGTGCTCTGTCACCTCTTCAGACTCGGTTGTACTAGTTATGTCTGCTGAGGGAGATGAATTGAGATTTTCAGGATCATCATGTAACTCCAATAACATCAAATGCTTATTTGGGCACTTATGTGAAAAAGAGAATTTGTCATCGCAAAAGTAACACAAGCCTTTCTCCCTTCTCAATTGCATCTCTGCTAGAGAAATCCTTTTGATTGCAGGGTTCTTTTGGAATTGGCTCATAGGTCTAGTAGGTGGTGTGGGAAGTAATGGTGGGTTGGGGGCTTTTTCGGTAGTTTGTGTTTGGTCATTTCTGGTTGGATTGAAGTGAGTTCTATTTTGGTGATAAGATGACTTCTGTGGAGTCGACACAGATTTCTGAGCAGCCAATTTTTCCTCAAATAGCTTGGCAATAGACACAGCTTTCACAATTGAAATAGGACAATGCAACATAACATCTCTAAGAATTTCCTCTTTCAATCCACTTAAAAAACAATCAATTAATGCATCATTACTTAATCCATAAACACGATTGGACAAAGCAGTAAATTCAAGGTAATAATCATTAACAGATTTTGTTTGTTGTAGTTTAAACAGAGATGCTCTTGGGCAATCATAAATGGAGGGACCAAAATCCAGTTCTAGAGCTCGTGTAAAATCATGCCATGATTGAAATGGTTGAGATCTAGTAACCATTTGGAACCACGGAACAACTTCTTGTTCTAGGTGAACAGAAGCAATAATCAATCTCTCCGGATCTGGAGTATGATAATAACCAAAAAATTGTTCAGCCTTAAAAATCCAATCAAGAACGTTCTTACCATTAAACCTTGGAAATTCCAGCTTGATATTGCGAACATGAAAAGGAGGTGTCGGGGGAGCAGTTCCCGACGAAGATGAGTTCGTGCTTCCATGGGTGACGACGAGAGCTTGCATTTGTTTTAACATCGTCTCCATTGATTTTGACAACTCTGCAAATCGTGACTCCGATGACTGCTGCATCGTCTCCATTCTCGCAAAGCGAGCTGCGTTGGACTGTTCGTTCCTCTCCAGAACTTCGCCTTGGCGTTTTACCTCAGCTGCAAGCTCTTTCATTCTAGTGTTGTCGGCCATGGAAGGGATGAAAGCACCAGTGTAAAGTGAGTTCAAATAATATAATAGTAATCAAATATTCAGCAAGGAATGAGTATTGATAGGGAATAAGGTCACTATTGAAATGCAGCCAAGTTACATAATGGGAATACAAGCATGAAAAGGAAATGATAGAAAAGGGAAATCTCAGTACAGATGAATCAGTGAGAGAAGAGAGAGAATGATATCACACAGTTCACACCCCACACTTAGAGCTACCCACTACTAATATGCTCTCACTCACTAACAAACTGGGTCCACATTGGATGCTTCTTTTTGATTCTATTGCTGCGCCTTATTTCCTTATCATTTGCCACGTCATTCTCCAATTCCTCATTCACCTCATTTTTATCCTTTGGGCCTTTCTCACCCATAACATGCATCTTTTTAGATTTCCATAATAGCAAGCAATTGCAGAATACATATTATATTTTGTCATTTGCGGTTTCCTACTGTACTTCGTATAAATGTTGAAGACAAAAGTAGTCAGTGCAGCATGCTCATACATAGACAAAACATTATATATAATATGAAATTGAATTAATTTTCTAACAACTAATGTGTTTCATTTATGTTTATAAAATTGAAATGAGGTGAAAATGGAACTTGGGGTGGTTCAAAGTTCAAACACTCAACCCTTCAATCAAAAGGCGATTGTTCTAACCAACAGAACCAACACATTGGCTGGTGAAAATTCTGAATACAAAATTGTTCTAGTTTTAATAATTATATCTCTCAAATTATAGTTTTCTATTTAAGTATAAACATATAGTAACAGTACTATAATGTTAGAATTATTTCAAATGATAAATTACATTTCTGAAATATTTATATCGAAGAGACATGAGCATATTAATTTATTAATTTGAAATTATTATTAAAATGAAATCTGTTAATTCATTAAAGTGTATATTAAATTTTGTAAATGAATTTTGATTTGGATGTTACGTGAATAATATTTTGTGAGACTTATTATTATAAGACATATAAAAATTATTCAAATATGATTCATAACGAGATGTAGAATTTTGAGAACCTTATCGTGGAGGATAAGGAATTTGAGATTCTTACAAATAAGAACCTATTGAGGAAGGTTCTCCGCGGATTGTTGAAACACAAATCGAAAGTTCTTCAATTATTGTTGAAAAACAAATCGAACTTAAAATAAGCTGAAAGTCTGAAAGGCTAAGGATCTAGGAACGAACAAAATTGATTGTTAACATATTTCTTTTATCAAGTAGAAGAAAACAGTGAGAAATTTGTTCCTAATATTCATATTATTCTTCAACTGAAAGATAATCCTAAGAATTACAATGAAGAAGTAACTTCAATGGACTTCTCTTGGAAGGATGATATTCAAGATGAAATGGTTTCAGCAATGTCAAACCATACTTGGTTGGAGACAAGTGACTGTTTAGACGGAAGTATCATAAAGATGATACACTAAACACCTACAAGTCTAGATTAATAGCCAAGAGTTTAGACAAAAGGCATGTGTTAATTATTTGAACACATATGCACTAGTAGCAAAGGCGGCAACAATTAGAGTATTGTTTGCATTAATTTTTGCATGAACTTATAGTTTATCAAAAGGATGTCAAAACAACATTCATAAAAGGAGATCTCGATGAGGAGATTTATATGGAGAAACCAGAAAGTTATATACTTCATGGTAATGAACAAATAGCATGTAAGCTTGTCAAATCCTTGCATGGATTAAAATAGGTACCAAAATAATGACATAAAATTTTGACATTGTCATTACAAAGTTCACAAATTAAAGGGGAAACACACAAGTTAGGGGGAGAATTTTCAATCTTATCAAAACAAGAATTCAAAGAGTTTATCATCATCAAAAAGGGGGAGATTGTGAAGAATATATCCTATATCTAGTTTTGATGAAGACAAAGATTATCAAAGAAGAAAAGGATCAAAAGTGTCATGCACATCAATGATGAAGTCGATCAAGAAGGTTGAACATATAAATTCAAGTGAATATTTGAGACAATAGAACTTAACAAAGGTACTCATTGCAATTTATACTATACTACTTTAAATTGCTCATAATTTTATCTCTCACTTCATCTAAAACCTTCTTGCATCATCATGCATGATTATCTAAAAACCTTTTTCATCTAAATCTTGTGACAAGTGTTTATACACAAAGTTATGTGAGAATAGTGTGATGTTCTGTTGTCTCTATGTTGATTACATGCTGATCATTTGCAACGAGATGAATAAAGAATCTTAGAAACAAAGAGATTTCTTGCTTCCACACTCAAGATGAAAAATCTTGAAATAGTACACTCTTTTCAATCATAGTAGAGCGAAAGAGTGGGGGTTTAAAATATATTGAGAAAACTTCCACATTCTAGATGAAAGATCTTGGACTAGTTGACACTCTTTTGGGGATCAAAGTAATGCGAAAAATAGTGGGGGTTATGAACTTAGTCAAATACACTTTATTGAGGAAGTTCTTGATAAGTTCAAACTGTCACGTTTCAAGAAAGTGAATATTCAATTTGATCTTAGTGTCAAAATAATGATTGAAGAGTTGTGGTCATATTAGAATACACAAGTGAAATTGGTTCTCTAGTATAATGTACTATATCCAACATAACATTTGCAATTAGTAAATGAGTAGATTTACTAGCAATCTAAATGGTGAGCATTGGAAGGCCATCACAAGGATTTTGATTATTTTTTAAAAACCAAAATCTTGACCTCCACAAGGGTAGGTTTCCTGCCATATTAGAAGGATATACCAGTATGAGTTGGATATCGAGTGTTGGAGATCATAAATTTACAACTAAGTGGATATTTACACTAGTTAGGGGTGAGATTTCTTGGAAGAGCAAGAAACAAAGATGTATCACTTTAACCATGGAGACATAGTATGTGGATCTCGCTTCCACTGGCCAAGAAGTTGAATGGTTGAAGGACCTTCTGTTGGAAGTTCCATTGGCTAAAGACGATGTTTCAAATATGTTAACACAATGTGATAGTCAAGCCAATTTAGCAAGAGAATTCAGATAAGTGTAAAATGAAACTTCTAGGCACTGAGGCCTTAGACATTCTTTCGTGAGAAAATTTATTAAAGATGTAATCATTTCACTCGCATATATATATGATCGATCTATCATTTGACTGATCCATTTACTAAACTACTGGCCAGAGATTTAGTAAAGACAACCTCGAGAGGTGTGAGGTTGAAACTCCTTGAATAAGTGTTCCGACAATGATAGCGACCCAATCTGAAGTTAATAAATCTTAACCTAAGATTCAATGGATAACAACAAGTCGTTGATTTGGAAGTTGGTGCAACATTTGTGACAATGTTAACTATTACATAATTGAGGGTTGACTTTTTTAAAGCTCTTAATGAAGTTATATATGGAGGAGGATATGTTCAAGAAATAGATACAAACTGAACTTCACCTATATTAATTTTAAGTTGGTGTCGTCTTAAAGTGAGAGTTGGAGTTTATCTCATAAAAAATTTATGAAGACCAGGAAATGCACGTGGTCATAAATAGTGCTGCTAGGCGAGATATGTAGGCAAAGAACCCTTAAAGAGTGTGTGTATAGTAACGCCGGTCTGATCACATGGGATAACAGTTCAAAGCATAGCTACCTAACGTTGTTCCGATTAGGCTTTGCATATTCTTTACCAAGGTTAAGTTCAAATTGAAAGATACCTAACTATATTAACACTTTTTTTCTTTCTATATTCTAGAATTAGACTTGTCATTATTAGAACAAGTGGGGGACTGATGCAAATTATTAATAATAATTAATAATATGAGTGTGTTCCAAAATGACAAGGAAAATATGCTATGATTTGAATTTTGAATTCGGAGAGTGACAACTCTTCAAGAAATGTTGCAACCGTTGGTGAACCATGTTGTGGGCCAAAAGTCATAACACTTGGAAAAGAAATTATTTCACCAAGGATCGCTACCTTGTGAAACAATATCAGCATGGCCTATAAAAACATAATTTCGGATTCAGAATTCTCATCACAAAAAAATTGAAAATCCTCTAGAATAAATTCCATACATTCTTCGATACATTCGAGTTTTCACCCGTCTTGTGCAGACTCGAGAAGGCTGAATTATCCTAGGTATTCCTACGTAGAAACTCCAAGACAAATTAGGAGTGCTTGAAATACTATAAGGAAAGTGTTTCGTACACGATTCTAGCCTCGATTCCATTCAGTTTAAATTAATTTTCTAACATTTTCAACCGAATCGCCAAAGAAATTCAAGATCACCACAACTATCATTGTTGCCATTGCACTTTCAAGCCTCGTCCTAGTGATTATTGTGGGAGTCACAATTTTTTGGCTAATGGGACGGTTTCAAAATGCCATGCAAGATATGTTGTCCAAGGCAAAGAACCAAGGGCCATCATCTTTGATGCCTTATTTGTGTCGCTACTTTACATTGGAAGAGATAAAAATGGCCACAAACAACTTCGATGATGTTTCCATCATTGGCATCGGAGGGTTTGGAAATGTGTACAAAGGTTTCATTGATCGATCCACACCGTTGCAATAAAACGTCTTAAACAAGGCTCTCAACAAGGCGCCAACGAGTTCATGAACGAGATTGAAATGCTCTCGCAACTTCGCCACATTCACTTAGTATCCCTTGTTGGTTATTCCAATGACAACACAGAGAAGATTCTAGTTTGATTTTATGCAACATGGTACTCTCTACGAGTATCTCTATGGTTCCAATAATCAACCCTTAATGTGGAAACTCAGACTTAAGATTCTATTTGGAGCAGCAAGAGGGCTCCATTATCTTCATGTTGAGGTGAAACACAAGATAATACACCGTGATGTGAAGAGCACCAACATACTGTTGGTTGAGAAATGGGTGGCTAAGGTTTCTGACTTCGGGTTATCTAAGGTGGGACCCACAAGGATATCAACTACCCATGTTAGCACGATGGTGAAGGGGGGCCTAGGGTATTTGGACCCCGAAAACTATATGCTTCAAAGGTTGACCCTAAAATCAAATGTGTATTTATTTGGTGTGGTGCTTCTTGAGGTGTTGCGTGCTAGACCACCTTTGGTTCGCGATTTGGACAAAAAGACAACAAGTCTAGTTTGTTGGTTTCAAAGATGTTATGATGAAGGTGTGACAATTGAATAAATAATAGATCCTTTTCTAAGGGGTTCTATCATGGGTGAATGTTTGGCATACTATTGCAAGTTGGCGTTAAGTTGTTTGCATGATGATGGGACTCAACGACCCTCAATGAGTGAAGTGATTGGTGATTTAGAGTTTGCTTTGCAACTGGTGGTGAGTAAGATAACAAGTTTGGTACGACTAAAAAGAGAAAACACTTATGAAAAGACCTCAGTTCTCTCAGTTTATGAGCGATGAAGAGAGTGACATTCATTTTTCTAGATTACATTCTTACAAGGAGAGCACAGCCTCAGCGAGGCTATGTATTCAAAATTATTCTTTTTTTGATATTGAAAATCAAAGACCAAGATTACATTCAAATGAAAACCTTAAAGTCTATATTTAGCATTAATAAGGAACACTATATTTTAAATTTTACATAATTCAATCACAAATTTGCTAATAAGTTAGGTCTATTATTGTGTTTGATTAATTGAATATATTATTATAATTTGATTAAAATTTTAAATTAATTGATATATTTTTCCAAAATATGTAATGAAAGACTTTTCAAACGATAAACTAATCAACAATGGTGTATGATTGAATATTGGAGTTAAGGATATAATGCATTTAAAAATTTAATTAGATAGTTGTTATGAAAATATAAACTTGTTCATTAGTTTAGAGATGATGAATATTAGGAAGATTCTAAAGTCTTACATTGGTTGGAGATAGAGCATTGAAAGAATATATATATATAGGAACACTCCTCACCTTACCAACCAGTTTTGTAAGGATGAGGTAGATCAAACTCTAATATGGTATCAGAGTATATCAATCGGACCATGGACTGTCCACCGTTAATATCCACGCACCAAACCCAAAAAAGAGTGTTGGGAGTGAGGGGTATATTAGAAAGATCATAAAGTCTCACATTGTTAGAAGATAGAGCATTGAAAAAAAATATATAGAGGGACAATCCTCACTTTACCAACCGATTTTGTAAGGATGAGTTAGATCAAACTCTAATAATGAACAAGATTGCTTAAGTAGCATAGTATGCGATCATGATTAGCTATGGTGGAATTGCTTTACAATGGCATGGTATCTAACAAACTTCTAACCACCTACCTAACAATTAACTACTTAAGTTGTATGAGTAACAAGTTAGTATAAATCAATTGTTACTAATATGGTAAAGTTATGTGTGGTGTGATATATCCCCCACAAGTTAAAGACTAGTTATTAAAAATCTTCAACTTGGATAGAATATGATATAATGACTAGAGGTAGGATTGACTTGAATAAAAAGTTAGCTTGCCGATCAGGAAACATGAAGCAACTTCAAAGCATTGACCTCCAAGTTTTCACGAATAATACGACAATCAATTACTATTTATTTACCATCAGAGACATGAAATTATTTGATCAAACTGTGTTTTTCTTGTAGTCAACCATAACGATTAGCATAAACAATTATACACTATATATTTTAGGGTTAATGAACTTTTTGGTCCCTCTAAATATTGCAGATTTCGTTTTTAGTCCCTCCAAAATTTTCCTTTAAGAAATCGTCCCTTCAAAATTTTTCATCTAAACTATTGGTCCCTAACGTCAAATTTGCTAGAGATTAGCTACAAATTTAGCCACCGATTAGCTACGAAGTTTGACGTTAAGGACCAATAGTTCAGAAGAAAATTTTTGAAGGGACGATTTCTTGAAGGAAAATTTTGGAGGGACTAAAAATGAAATTTGAAATATTTAAAGGGACGAAAAAGTTCATTAACCCTATATTTTATGATTCTGATTTAATCAAATTTATACACTATTATAATTCTTATTCTATAAACCTTTAATAATTTTCTCTTTTGTTAACATAGTTGTTTGATTATCGTTTATCTAATTTATTCTCTTTGCTACACAAATTTTTAGACTTCTCTTTACACAATTCTACCTTTTTTTTTTTCTAAAACTTTCCACAAAATCTATATATGTACTCTAACAAATATATAAAATTTATAATAATAATAATAATAATTAAAACATGTATATTTAATATAAAATCCACTAATGATAACAAAATAATTAAATTTAAGTGGTTCATAAATTTCGGAATCAACTAATGATAACAAAATAATTAAATTTAAGTGGTTCATAAATTTCGGTTAAAGATGAATCGTTTAAAAAAAATCTAAATAATTTAGAATTATTTACAAGGAACCTCGAGTTTGGATTAATTTACCTCCCTTAATTATAAAACAAAAAAAAAATATCTTGATACAAATGTAAATTAACATGAATTCATATTAGAGTTTAACCTAACTCATTTACAAAATCAATTTTGTAAGGTTGAGTTAAGTCAAACTATAATATGCAGAAATTTATATGCCATCCCTTCAATTAGACGTGTCACCTCCATGGGATATGCTTTTACCTATATATCCTTGTCTAAAGTGACTAATTTTTTATAAAATAATGTGTTTTTATTTGAAATTTTGAAAAAATATCGATTTTTTAAAAATTTCCATGACTTTTTATCGGAAATTTGAAAAAAATAAAAAATTGGACTACCTTAAATTTGAAATTTCCGGTATGTACCGGAAATTTCAAATTTCCAGTAGTACAAAATTTTTATTTTTTATTTTTCAAAAAAATATACCAGAAATTTCATTCTTCACCTCCCCCACTAATTTTTTCAAGGGTAATTTTGGAATATCAAAATATGGGGGTGGCATGTATTAAAAAAGGGGGTGGCATGTTAATTCATCTATAATATGGTATCAGATCCTATCGATCGGACTATGGGCCGCCCACCGTTAATATTCATGCACCAAACTCAAAAGAGTGATGCGCGTGAGGGGGTGTATTGGGAAGATCTTAAAGTTCTACATTGATTAGAGATGGAGCATTAAAAGAGTTGGCTTAATTGCACTTTTAGTCTCCCTATTATTCATTTGTTAACTTTTTGGTCCCTCTATTTTAGAATCCGGAAATTTGGTCCTTCAACTTTGATTTTTGAGGATTTAAGTCTCTGTTCAAATCTGAGTGAAATTTTTGATGACATGGCATACATTTGGACTACGTGTCAGATGCCAAGTCATTTATTATTATTTCTGATATATTTTAATGATTTTGAAAATTACATAATATATTTTTATTTCAGAATAAGAAAATAAGCAAATATTATTTAGGTTTCCTAATTTATTTAAGTGAACCCTAATTGGAATGAATCAATTTCGCTAACATTCACTTCATCATCGACCTTGCAATACACCACCGTCAATTCCAGAAAACCACCGTCCACTTCAGAAACCACCGTCCATTCCATAAAATCACCTTCTTCAGAAAACTACCGTCCGTCCTATTTCGTCATCTCAACAGTCATCAAGCTTCTATGATTTTGCTCTATTTTGCCTGAACGTCGTCTTCAATGTCAAATCCAACATATGTTTTGAGGTAAGTGGTTGTTGTCTCAACTGTTTTTTATTAAGGTTTTGCGCGATTTGGTGTTGTTTTGTTGAATGTGTTGTTTTGCGCGATTTGGTGTTGTTTTGCTGAATGTGTTATTTTGCGCGATTTGGTGTTGTTTTCTTGAATGTGTTGTTTTGCTGATTTGGTGTTGTTTTAAGTTTGGCTGATTTGGTATTGTTTTGATGAGTGTGTTGTCCCAAATTTTTTATCATAAAATTCTATTTGTGGTCCCAAAACTGTTAGCATAAAATTTTGTTTATGGTCCCAATTTTGTTCGATGACAATTTTTCAAAGTTCTATTTGTGGTCCCAACTCTATTTCATGACTATTTTATTACAGATCTAATGAGTATTTATTATACATGTTTTGTGTAGGCCAGCAGTGTCACAAACTGTCAGACTTAGAATACACCAAAGAATAGACAAGCAAAAACAGATTGGTTAGCTAATAATTTTGTGTATACATTACGACATAGTCCTGACATGAAGACTAAAGGTTTGATTGCAAAAGCCATGCAGAAATGGGGTGTCAAGTTATCAAGTGACCAAGCTTACAGGGCCAAGAGGAAAGCAATGGAGCTGATTCACGGGGCTGGTCGTGAACAATTCACACATTTAAGGAGGTATGCTGAAGAATTTCTCAAATCAAATCCAAACTCGACGATTAAGATAAAATGTGTTGTTTCCGAGGGTGGTCTTGTTTTTGAGAGAATTTATATGTGCTTGGTAGCATGTAAGGTTGCATTTGCAACCACATGCAGACCACTTATTAGGTTAGATGCATGTTTTTTAAAAAGGGACTTTGGAGGTCAATTGATATCTGCTGTAGGTAAGGATGGAAATAACAAGATGATGCCAATAGCATATGCAGTCATGGAAGCGAAGAAAAAAGATTCATGGTAATGGTTCATAAAGTTATTACTTAAAGATATCCAATCCATTCATCACAAGTTTTATAGATTCATCTCCGATCAAGAAAAGGTATGTTACTTTAAGTTATTACAATATTGTGTTTGTTACTTAAAGTTATTACACATTTACAATATGATTTACAATATTTTATTACTTTGTGTTGCAATGTTTATGTTATTATAGGGATTGGTACCGGCCATTCTAGAAACCAGTCAACATGTTGAACATAGATTATGTGTGAAACATTTGTATGGTAATTGGAGAAAGAAATATCCAGGGCTAGAAATGAAGGAGGCTTTATGGAGGGCTGCTAGGGCCACAACTATAACAGGGTAGGAGAGAGCAATGAATCATATGAAAGAGCTCAATGCTAAGGCTTGGAAAGACATGATGGATGTTCCAGCAGCTTGTTGGAGTATATCTCATTTTGAGACAGACACACATAGTGACTTACAAGTAAATAATATGTGTGAGGCATTCAACAAATCAGTTTTGGAGTATAGGGAAAAACCAATCATTACACTGTTGGAAGGAATCAAACACTATTTGACATTAAGGATTGCAAATCAAAAGGAATCTTTAGGTAGAGTCAAATGCATCATAACTCCTAAAATCCAACAAGTACTAGAAAAAACAAAGAGGGAGGCTAAAGGATGGAGTGCAACATGGCATTCAGATGATGATTTTTCAATTTTTGGAGTGTCAAATGGTGTTGAAACATGCGTTGTGAATTTATTGCAGAAGAAATGTGGTTGCAGGAAGTAGGATCTAACAGAGATATCTTATTGTCATGCTATTGCTTGCATATGGTTTAACCAAAAGGAACCAGAAGAATATTTGTCATCATGTTATAGGTAATCTACTTCATTTTCATCATACTTATACCATAAGTAATTTACTATAATTTTATGTTGTCTTACATTACTTGTTATTGTGATTAGGAGATCTACTGTGATGGCTACTTATAGATGTATCATCTTGCCGAAAAATGGCCCAGAACTATAGGCGAATGACAAAAATGAACCAATCCAACCTCCGGTCATGAGGAGAGCTATTGGCCGCCCAAAAGAGAACCGTAACAAAACAAATGATGAGCCAAGAAGCACACACACTTTACCAAGAAAACTTCAAACGGTTAAATGTCAAATTTGTGGAAAGATGGGACACAACAAGCGCACATGCAAAGGAAAAAGGGAGGCTGAGAGAGTAATACCGAAAGGTGGTAATAAAAAAGTGAAGACAAAGGGTGGTCGGCAGACTGTTATAGAAGGAGGATCACAAGCTCCAAAACCAACTCAAGAGTAGAAGCTTGATACCTATGTTTTGTTGATGTATTTTGATATTGTATTGGTTCTGGTGTATTTTGGTACTGCTACTGCAATATTAGTTTAGGTATTTTGTTTGTATTTTGGTATTGCTACGGGTATTTTGATGTATTTTAGTTGATGAATTTAGGTACTGCTACTGCAATATTAATGTAGAACATAATTTTGCTAGATATCAATTGTTATACAATTCTGCACTGGTCATTACAAATAACGTTACGCATTACAATTGTTATACAATTCTGGTTATTCTGAGCAATTGTGTAACCATGACATTATTCTGAAAAAATTCGGGTTCTGTTATTCAATTGTTTCAAATTCTGGTTATTCTGAGCAATTGTATATAAATGAGTAGCAATTGTATAGAAATTACACATTACTCATTACTCATTACTCAATAAAGGTCATAACAATTGTATAGAAATTACTCATTACAAACAATTGCTTCATTATAAACAACCATATAAATTACTCAGTACAATTACTCATTACAAACAACCATAGAAGTTAATCCTTACAATAAAGGTCACAACACTAGAAATTACTCATTACAATTGCACTAGAAATTACTCATTCACTAATTCAGAGAAATTACACAACCATAGAAATTAATCATTACAAACAATTGCTTCATTTGAAAATATGTGTTGCAACTAAGGCACACACAAGAAATATTACAAACACAATTGACAAACCAAGAAAATAACCCATAAACTTTATCTTCATCTTTAACAAGTCTTCATTTTTTTTTGTGTCTCTAATTAAATCCATAGCCTCATCATTTTTGTTCTTCAAATATCTAATCACATCTTTTGATCGGTTGTTCATGTCTTCATCAACTCATTCAAAATAGTTGCATCCTTTTTTTCCTATCACCTTAAAATTACCACAACCATGAAATCTTCTTCCAGGATTCTCATAAGTCCAAGATGTCATCAATGGTGACTCAAGTCCACACCACATCTACTCCCTCTTTTCCTTAAACCAGACTGATTTGTTGAGGCAAATGAAAAACTTCTTTCAGTCATAGGTTGGAGAAGAAGATAAAAGAAGAAGAAAAATGAGCGAAGGAAAAAGTTAGGGTTGGAGAAGAAATATTAGCCACACACGGATTTGAAGAGCTACTGTAGAGGAGCTTGGAGAAGAAAATGGTGGTTTCCTGGAGAAAAGAGGTGATGTGCAATTGTTAGGGTTAATAACATTCAAGATCTTATATAATATTTTTATTTAATGGTATTTGATTTATAAATATTAAATTAAGTTTAAAAAAATTATTAAGTTATATAGGAAATTATTAACTTAAATATTAATTAAATTTAAATAACTTGGCATCTGACACATAGTCAAAATGTATGTCATGTCATCAAAAATTTCACTCAGATTTGAACATGGACTTAAATCCTCAAAAAATCAAAGTTGAGGGACCAAATTTCCGGATTCTAAAATAGAGGGACCAAAAAGTTAACAAATGAGTAATAGGGGACTAAAAGTGCAATTAAGCCAAAAGAGTTTACACAAAGTGAAACTTTTTACCTTACCAACCAGTTTTATAAGGTTGAGTTAAACTATAATAATTTAAAAAGAAAAGAACAAAAAGCAAAACCCTTAAACAATGGAAATAATTCCACAGATGAAAAAAATAAATAGTACATGATACTTGCAACAATACATGAAATTAGATAGCCAAACAATTGAATTCGAGTAGTAAACAAGCTCTTGCCAAGAAACAAAGGTTTGAAAAACACCGAGTTCGATTTCTGATGAGAACAATACTCATGCTCTGTATGGTAAAACTAGCTGATAGCTGATAACTTGTAGTTGGTAGCTAGTAGCTGATAGCTGGTAGTTGTTAGCTGATAGCTGATAAGATAATTTGAGTGTTTGGTAAATTAGCTGTTATACAAGCTGATAAATACAAAATGACATAAAAGGATATTTTTAAATTAATTTATATAAAAAAATTATTGATTATCTCATTATATTATTATATTATAGAATTAAATTAATTTATAAAAAATAATATATATATATATATATATATATATATATATATATATATATATATATATATATATATATATATATATATATTAGCAAACACACAAAAAAAAAATTAATATATATTAAAGTTAAAAATAACATCAAAATATATAAACTTAATGAGATATATAAAATAACATCATTACGATTTTGAATTCAATTATATTAATCTAAAACAAAAATAAAAATAATTTTATCATTTATTTTATGGTAAAACTCCAATATTATTACGAATCTTCGTCGTCTTAATAATCTCTTAATGTTTTGCAAATTTAAAAATTAGCAATACTATCTCTTAATTTTAATGTTATTAAAAAAATATTAAATATTGTATTTTTTTTGTTAATCGACATGAATATATATATATATATATATATATATATATATATATATATATATATATATATATATATATATATATATATATATATATATATATGGGAGCATATTAAGTGAGAGCACTTTAAATGAGAGATGAGAGAAATAAATATCAACCATTGGATCCATCAAGAGAGAGAATGTTATAGCCGCTTTAATTAATGTATATAAGGATTAGTATAGGGATGGCAATTTGGCCCATCCCCAGTGGGTACCCACAAAAAATCCCATAAAAATGGGTATGGGTATGGGAACGGGTAATTATCCATTAAAATATGCGGGTATGGGTGCGGGCACGGGTACCTTACTACCCAACCCGCCCCATACCCACACTACATATTTTTATAATGTCATTTATATTATTATATAAAAATGCATGATTCAAATTTTTTTTAAAAATATATCGTTATTAAATCATTACACATTTTAATAAAAGTGTTTATTTGTTTCTTAACTCAACAATAACATACATAATTTTTTTAATATTGTTAAAAAGACTTAAATTATATGATATTTTGTAATTAAACGATTTAATTTTACTATAAATGCGGGTAAACGGGTACGAGTATGGGCATTGAGGTACTCACAGGGTATGGGTACGGGTATGAATATTGATACCCACGCGGATTTGAGCTCGGGTACGAGGATTTTTTTAAACTGCGGGTATGAGGACGGGTACTATAGTACCCTGTCCAAACTCTGCCTATTGCCATCCCTAGATTAGTAGGATATCCCATATTACTAAGATATTCCAATATAGGATGAGGATTGTTTGTGATAACTTTTAGACATACATTTATAACTTACCCTCAATCAAATTGGATTGAACATTTCAAATGTTCAAGTAAAAAATTATAGTGAATAAATTAAATGTGATTATAGTTTTACAGGTAAAAAAATATAAAATGAAATTTGAAAATTATTCAGAGAATATGTTAGGAAGTAAATCTAATTTTACTTGATCCCCTTTGATCCATGAACAAATCGGTTTCATGTCAACTTCCACTGGGTAGTGAAGCCCTATACATCTATGATCTTGAGTGCTATTGTTGATCTTCTAGGAATCCACGGCAGTAGGGTTGTTCAACAAAATCCAATAATTGAATCAAACCGTCGAACTGAATCGAACTGAAGTTAAAATTATTGAATTGTTTGAATTGTTATGTTTGCATAGTGAATCAAATCATTATGCATAAATACTTCTAGAATCGAACCGTAACTAAAATCAAACTGAACAAAAATTGAAAAGAAAGCTAAGGCAAAATTTAAAAATAGTTTAACGGTTTGATTCTTTTGATAAACGGTTCGATTCTTTTGATAAACGGTTCGGTTTTGGAAAAAATTACCTTCAAACTGTTCGGTACGATTTAGAATTTCAAAACGGTATACTAAACCAATAATTTTGGTTCAGTTCAATTCTTAGTAAATTGAAACGGTTTAATTTAATTCGAATAAATTATTACTTTAATTTAGTTCGGTTCGATTTAATTTTTCTCACGAATTGTACCATCTAACAATCCTACACAGCAGCATCAACCTAGTTATGATGCAGTATGATATAGAAAAACTAAAGAAAATAATCCTCTCATATTTTTCAAAAACAAATGAAATTAGGTTGTAATTATTTAATATAATTTTTTGAGTTGGGTAGAAAAAAATTCAACTATAAATAATTAAAGGATAATATGAAAGGTTATTGCAAATTGCTATGTCACTCCCTCTTAGGGATGACAATTTGGCCCATCCCCAGTGGGTACCCACAAAAAACCCCACATCGGGTAGGGTAAACACCCATAAAAATGGGTATGGGCACGGGCACGGGTAATTACCCATTAAAATATGCGGGTATGGGTGCGGGCACGGGTACTTTACTACCCACCCCGCCCCATACCCACACTACATATTTCTATAATGTCATTTATATTATTATATAAAAAATGCATGATTCTATTTTTTTTTAAAAATATATCGCTATTAAATTATTACACATTTTAATAAAAGTTTTTTTTTCATAACTCAACAATAACATACATAATTTTTTTAATATTGTTAAAAAGACTTAAATTATATGTTATTTTGTAATTAAATGATTTAATTTTACAATAAATGCGGGTAAACGGGTACGAGTATGGGCATTGAGGTACCCACAGGATAGGGGTACGGGCATGAATATTGATACCCACGCGGGTTTGGGCTCGGGTATGGGGATCTTTTTAAACTGCGGGTATGGGGACGGGTACTATAGTACCCTGCCCAAACCCTGCCCTTTGCCATCCCTACCCTCTATTGTTGTCTCTTCCTCCACCAAATATGAAGGCTATTAATTAAAGAATATGACTTTTATGATGTATTGACAGATACATATATCTACATAAAATACATCTTTAAGCTGAAATATCGGTTACCTATAGAGTATCCTGAATAATAAAAACATGGTATAGTGTTTATTATATTTTCAGAATTAAAAGTAGTACGAAATTTTATGAATTGAATTCCAATTTTACATTGTTCTATATTTTGTGATTTAGAAAAATTAAAAATATAAATAAAGTTGTGTAAAGTTAATCGTGCCATTATATTCGTACTTCCCAAATGATAGAAATTTCCTTATATTTCTCCTCTATATTTTTAAATTTTAGATGCTTTTTAATCCATCAATCTTTGGGGTTTAATTATATATTTGAATCATTTATTGTACTGGATTTAAGATTTAGTCTCTATTTAAATTAAAACCCTTAGTCTTTTTCTCCCATTTTCTCTCTTGCACTCGAATAAGTCTCTTGGTCCTGGCGGTTTCAACCCAACGTTCTATCAGAAGTTCTAACATCTTTGTGGAGATGATATATTTAAAGCGGCAACTAACTGGCTAGATAAAAGTTTTTTTTCCATCATCTCTCAATGAAACTAATATTTGTCTGATCCCGAAGTGTGCTAAACCTCAAACTAAGAAAGAGCTTAGGCCTATATCTTTGTGTAATGTAGCCTACATGTTGGTCTCAAAACTTCTAGCGAATAGAATGAAAATTTGCTTGCCTAAGTGTGTTTCGGAGGAACAATCAGCTTTTGTGGAGAGTCGTTTTATTCTGGATAATGCAATGATGGCTATTGAGATTATCCATACTCTCAAAAGGACTAGTGGAAATAAAGCTCATATGGCTCGGAAGATTGATATTAGTAAGGCATATGATAGGGTGGACTGAGGCTTTCTGAGATGTATGCTTAGTAAGTTGAGTTTTGCTGATAAATGGATCCACTGGATGATGATGTGTGTGACTTCTTTGAATTATTATGTCTTAGTCAATATAGATAGAGTTGGTCCTATTAAACCAGGCAGAGGATTGAGATAAGGGGACCCACTGTCCCCATACCTCTTTATCCTTATTGCGAAGGGTCTCTCAGCTCTTATCAAGGGAGTAGTGTCTCAAGGGGACATTCATGGCGTCCAGATATGTAGGGGGCACCTAGTGTGTCCCACCTACTTTTTGTTGACAATTTTTTCTTATTTTGCAGGGCTACCGTTGAGGAGGTGTCTCACCTTATAGAGTTACTTACGATCTATGCTAATGTTGTTAGAACAAGATTGAGAATCTATGTTCAGAATCTAGTTTTGATGATAACGAACATATATTTTGTGAAGTAAAATTTTTATTACTAATGGTTTCATTTAGTGTGCAGATGTTATGTAATAAATCTTATACAAGATTCATCAGAAAAAGAGTACAACAAATACATCCAGAAGATTAACAAAGCAAAATACCATTATCACATGTTTTGATAAGCAACAGGTCAAACAAGAAAGGATCACAGATCAGAAGCAAGAGAATCAACAATTAGAGATAAGACTACTCAGAAGAATAAGCAATATCAAAGTCTACATATAATAGTCTCAATCAGAAAGATCAACCGCAAGAAGCTTTGCAAACATCAGAAGATCACACAAGTATAGAAATCAGAAGTTCTGAAGTAACAAGTTCTGAAGGCTACGATACAATGACATATAACATACAAACATCAGCAGAAGTCACGCCAATGAAGAACCTGCAGCTCAGCATACAAATTAAATTAAATACAAAGAGCTTAGAATCTAAGGGAGAGCCGTTAGAAACATTGTCACATGCAAGACAGTTGCAACAATTTAAAAGGAACAACTCCCAAGGTGAAAAGGAGAAGCAATCCACATGCAGTGCATTGGAAAGACAAGCTTAACCAAAAGAAGCACGCCATCAACTATAATTATCATGCTATGGATAAGGTTCTACCAAGAATAACGCATGTCACAAAAGGCTCAATCTAGACGAAGCATTCAAGACAACATTTAAACAAGTCTCAAACGCCTAGATCCAAACGGTAATATACCAAGCTCTATAAATAGAACAAGCTTTAAAATGTGAAGGTATGCATTTTGGTGCGTGTCTGGGTATGCGTCTGAAGTATGCATCCAGAATGAGCATCAAAGCATGTATTTAGGATACATCTACTGAGAGCAAAAAAATGAGAGATCCAAAGAGAAAAACAGTAGAAGGAGCTGAGCATGATAAGCTGATAAGTATTCTCAAGAAACCATGCATCAGAAGTTCCACAAGAGGCAACACATACTTAGTATGTGATAATCCATTATGGTGTGATACATTAACTATATGCCTAATGTAAGCAAGAAAAAATAACTATTGTTAAGCAGTATTCTCCACTGGAGTTATCAGAAGTTCACTGATACTTGATCAATGCTTATATTATTCACATTAAGTGACTTGAGAAACTGAATACTCTGAGTGGTTGATCGAAGAAGTTTTTCATGTTTGCTTATGATCATTAAATGTGTTATAAGTTGTAACAAGGTTTATGATCAGTAGTCAAGAAGAAGATGAAGATCTACTCACAAGAAGCAATCAAGATGAGAGTTGATGCTCCATATATGCTTAAGTAGAAGATGGTCTTACAAGAAGGAATTAATTTCAAGAGCTGAAGCCATAATCTCCTTACTCAGATAAGAGAAGACCATACCACAAGAAGCAATCAACATAGAGATGCTGCTCTAAATCTGCTTGGGAGAAAGAAGAAGTGCAGATCAAATTAGAAGCAATCAACAATTGAGTTGTTGCTCTAAACCTGCTTAAGAAGATTTGAAGATGAAGATCATGAAAATAAGCCTTCAACATAAGAGTCGAGTCTCTTAATCTGCTTATGAGAAGAAGGAGATGATCTCAATCAGAAGATAAAAGAATAAGACTACAAGTTGTGGCATAACTTGTAAAACATTGTAAAACATATAGAGTTGTTGCTCGAAATGTGTAAAATCTTAGAAACTTCTGATAGATTGTTTAGGCTCCAGAAGTGACTTCTAGTCAGTGAGTCATAAACACATGTGCTTAAAATAGGAGATAATCAGATTGAATAAGAAGCAATCTTGTAATCTCTAAATAGAATGGTGAACGTTATATCCTGCTGGGATCCCTGAACGGTTCATCATCTAAGTTTAGTCACAGTAGTTTGCTGTGCGGGATTAGTCACAACAGGATGGTTGTGCGGGAAGTTAAGGGATGTTATATCTCGCGAAGATCACTGAACAGTCCTTTGCAATTAGTCACGAGCAGTTGGCCTGTGAAGGGTTCCTGAGTCAATGGACGTTATATCTCGCAGAGATCACTAAACGGGTCATTGTCCAGATGGTTAGTCACCGCAGTTGGCTGTGCAGGTTGTTAGTCACGACAGAGGACTGTGTAGGTGTAATCATGATTTGGTTATAGTGGATTAAGACCTCTGTTGAGAGGAAAATCACCTGAAACAGGATAAAAATGAATGTGTCTTTTACTTTCTGCTCATGTTATTTTAACTTAGAACTTCCAATTCTTAATCTGCAGAACGGTACTGAGCAAGTCAGAAGTTCTGATATTCTTATGAAGTTAAAATGAACATTCTATTGGTTATGTATTCATCATGCTTCCGCAACATCAAAGGATAATCCAATAGATGAGTAAACAAAAGAAAGAAAAGACGTTAATGAAAAAAAAGGGAAAGTTTAATTTATAAAGAACACAATTCAATCCCCCCCCCCCCTTTCTTGTGTTTTTCTCCACCTTCAAATGTGTCAGGGCAAGAGATAAATCTGACTAAGTATGAGGTTTTTTTCAACCGCAATCTTAGTATACCGACCCAAGAGGATATTTCTAAAATCATGGGAGTTCAGCATGTGTTAGGAACGAGTACATATTTGGGGCTGCCTTCGATGATTGGTAGACGTTAAAAGGAGACGTTTGCTTTTATTAAAGATCGTATCTAGAATAAGATTAATTCTTGGAGGGGTAGATCGCTATCTAAAGCTGGTAAGGAGGTGATGATAAAATTAGTCATGGAATCTATACCATCTTATATCACAAGTGTGTATATAATACTAGACGCGTTGGTGAATGATATTAAGAAGATGTTGAATTCTTTCTGATGGAGGGGAGGAAGTAATAATAAAGGAATTCGATGGATGGCTTGGGATAAATTATCATGTTCTAAGAAGGATGGTGGTTTGGGCTTTAGGGACCTCTGGGCTTTCAACTTATCTATGATAGTAAAACAAGGGTAGAAGTTGTTGACAAATCCCCATGCTTTGGTCTCCAAGTTCTTCAAGGCAAGGTATTTTCCTAATTCCTCATTTTTTCAAGCTAAGCTTGGAAATAACTAGAGTATGGTTTGGAGAAGCCTTTGGAAAGCTAAAGATGTTTTATTACTTGGGTGTAGGTGGAGAATTGGTGATGGTAGTAACATTAAGGTTATGAATGAACCTTGGCTTCAAGGGAGCAAATAAAGGTGTTTAGGCGGACTGTATACTCAAGGTATGTATCATATTTATGTTAATAATCTCGTGCTACCCAATTCCAAATAGTGGGATGCGCAAGTTATTAACTCCTTATTTGACCATATAGTGACATGTGAGATTTTGAATGTTCCTTTGATGTAAGAAGTGGTTTAAGATGGGCTGGTTAAGAAGGAGGAGAGGAATGCAGAGTATAATGTTTGATTGGGGTATAGATTATGGAGGTACTCTCAGATGCATCAAGTGAATAAAAGGATAGAAGGTAATTGGGATAGCTTGTGGAATATTACGGCGCCTCCTAGATCCAAACACCTCTTATGGAGAATTTGTAGAGGTTGCCTACCGACTCGCACTAAACTCAGACAACATTATGTTCAATGTTCGGCGAGATGTCATATTTGTGATGGGGAGGATGAAGAGGATTGGCATGTTTTTTTCGGTTGTATTACTACTAATCATTGTTGGCGGGCAACAACTTTGTCTTCTATTATTGAGCCCTGTTTACTTACCTTTAGTGATGTCAAATCTCCTATCCTTGATATATGTAGTAAAGAGGATAGGAGAATTGCTGGTACATTTGCCATGATGATTGAGGTACTTTGGAAAAATCGCAATAATATTGTTTAGAATAATAATAGGGGGTGTTTCGAGGATTGGTTTGCAAGCCTATTTCAATTGGCATGACTGGTTCGCTGCCCTTGAGGTTCAGGAGAGTAACAATGTCGCCCAGAATCCCCTAACCTGGAAAGAACCGGAGGATGGTTAGGTGAAGTGTAATATCGATGCGGGCTTCAAAAATTATCAGAGATCTACGAATAAGGGTTGGTGTTTCCGGGATAATATTGGAAGATTCATTTCCGCATGTGTTGCTTGGGATTGCGGCACTATTTCCACTGTAGATGCGGAAGCCATAGCTTTGAAAGAAGCAATACAAAATGCTATTATTATGAACATAGATCGTGTGATCTTCGAAATTAACTCTCAAGTGATGGTTCAAGCTATTCAATCTAGTGCTACAGGTTGTTCGGCGTTAAGTATTATTTTTAATTATATTAAGTAGTTATTAGACTCTTTTCCTAACTTTGAGGTTAAGTTTGTTAAATGCCAAGCGAAAATGTTAGCGAAGGCGGCCAATTCATGGCCTAAGCATAGTATCTTAAATATTATCCCTCCTTGTATCTAATTCCATTTTTTTAATGATATGCGTTAAATTGGTTTCTATCCAAAAAAATTGTATAGTTTATTAATTCAATTTTACAAAAGGCTTGAATATAATTATGAGCAACGATTATAAACACAATGCTTAATTTTTTTTAATAATAAAAAAATAATTTAAACAATCATTATCAAAAACAAAAATATTCTCTTTCACAAGGTTCCACTCCCATTTCAGCGGAAGGTACGAGTCACCAGTAGTAATGACTCGACGGCAACTTCCAGTTCCGGCCCTCCTATCCTTGAAGTATGTCATCGATGCGGAGAAAAGGGGGCTACCTCAGGGAATAGTTGTCTTCCCTCGGGGCTACTATTTCCAACCTACATTAGGGGTCCCACTTCAACTCCCACTCCAGAGCTCTTGAAAGCTCCCATGTGGGTGACACCGGTCTCAAGGTTTCCTAAACCACTTACGATATAACTACTCTTTCGATCAAAGGTGCACTACAAGACCATCGGTACTAAAAAGATAAAATGGGGGCGGGGGGGGGGGGGGGGGGGGGTTCGTTGATATTGAGTCGACTATAAACTACTGCTTAAATGTTTTGCAATCTTAGAAAAATATTTTATGAAACAATGATGATAAAAATCTATATGTTCAAAGAAACTTCTCACTCCTTTCACATTAGTAGGAGATATTAATTTTTCATTCACTTATATTCTTGCTTGATCAACCTCAATACCTTTCAAAGAAACTTCATGTCACCATGAAGTGACATTTTTCCCAGTTTAAAACAAGATTTGTTTGGATGCATCTCTTAATAATGACATTGAGGTTATCAAAGCAATTATCAAAAGTATTACCGAAAACAAAACAAAAATCATCCATAAATAATTCAATTGAACTTTCAATCATATTAGCAAAAGTAGGAAGCATTCACCTTTGGAAAGTGCCAGAGTGTTGGATAAACCAAAAGGCATCCCCTGATATGCAAAAACTATGAATGGACATGTGAAAGAAGTCGTTTCATAATCAGTGGGGTATACAACAATTGGATTGTACCCAAATTAGGGATCTAGATTCTCTAACTTCCACGCGGGAAAGTTAGACTAACTTTCACTTGTTTTTCACCGTTTGATAAATCAGATTGTTAAGATACTTCCACGTTGCCAATTTTTTAACAAAGAAAATAGAAACATAAAATGGAAGAGATGACACAGGCATACCCAGCAATTCTATGACCTTCGTCAACATGCCTTCTTCCACCGTCATCACCTTGCCTCCTCCGGCCGCCGCTGCCTTTCTACCATATCCATCACTTCCTTTCTATCGTCCAATGCTGCTACGTTTCAAGCTAAATCCCTCATCTATAACTTGATTTATTGTAAAATTTCAACTTTTAAAATTATTATTGCAAGAAATCTATTTCTCATGTTCCATCTATATTCTTCTAATTTTCTCTAAATGTTCTACAATTCTCTTCATACCTTTGAGAGACACAGCAAACAAAGGCCACACCATCACTATAAAATGTTTAGTATTTTCTCAAACTGCAGCCTAACCTAGGGAACGTGCGCACCAACTCATACTTTATACATTTTCATTATTGCAATGAGACTTATCGCCATAAAAAATTATGGTCATGATTGGAATAAAAGAACAACCAAGAGAAAAAAACATGGGCTAGTAAACCTGGAAGAAGTAACAGAGAGAGATTATCATAAACAAATTTTTTACAAGAATTTTGAAGCTTCAAACAATACAAAAGAAACTTGGTTTCATTCAAGGAGTTCCGGCGACGGCAAGAAAACCATGGAAGAGGGACGATGGTTGATGGTAGAGATAACAACGATAATCTGTTGATTCACAATTGACAATAGGCGGCGAGGAGACAACAATTCAAGATGAATGTAGAAATAATTTGTAATGTTTTTTTTCCAGAAATTTGTAATGGGTTGTTTACATTTTCTTTGTTGAAAAAATTGGCAACGTGGAGGCATCGTAGCAATTCAAAATATCAAACGGTGGAAAACTAGTGAAAGTCATTCTAACTTTCCCGCGCGGAAGTTAGAGAATCCGGATCCCCAAATTAGCCGTCCAGAAAACAATAATATACTAGTGATGCTAGCGACTAACATGGAGCTTCGTAAACATTTCCATGAACTTTTTGAACTACTCCACTTCCATCTCTTTCTTGGGTTCTTCTTCATAATTTGGTAAGGATGCTTAACATAGTATGGTAGTTCTTGATTTGGTTCATTTAGGATTTTTTTTCTTTGTTGAACTCAAGGGTGAGTTTCTATGCCAAGTTAATCCTCCCTCATAGGTTCTTCACTCACTTTGTCACTTTTTCTCCTTCTAATTCTTTCTCTTTCTCAATCTCTCCCTTGACTACTTCATCACTTTTTTCCACTCATTTCTCATTTTTATTTTTCTCCTCATTTTCACTCACTTGTTATACCTCCCCATTGTTGTTAGTAATTTAAGGTACAACCTTGTTTCTTAACTCTATAGACATATAACTATCACATATTTGTGATTCTAATTGTCTTGATAATTGACCAATTTGCATTTCTAAATTTTTTATTGATGCTTCATGATTGGTCATAGTCTCGATGTTGCTTTGAGTCTTCTTAATAAACTGAGCCAAAGTTTCTTATAATGGAGAAGGCTTCTTGGGTTGTTGTATTTGAAATATTTGAAGAGCTTGGGAAAACATTTGGATGAGATTAAAAAATTTATTATTTCTCCACTTGAAGTTAGGATGTTCCTTCCAACCTGAATTATAAGTGTTAGAATAAGGGTTACCTTTTACACAGTTGTCTGCAGTTTTTTCTTCTTTTATGACTCTTTCGGGGACGCATTTGCCATTAGTAACCCCTAACCACAAAATCACACCCCAATGCTTTAACTTGACTCACATTTGCAAGAACAATAGTGGCCCCACTTAAATGATTAGTAAGAACTTCCACTTGAGCAAACAAAGTCGTGTGAGCATCCAATAATATCACAGCTTTTTTTATTTTCTTTAGTCTTCACACCTCTTTCACTTTGAGAATGGTATTAATTGTGACACATTTTCTCGATTAACTCTTTTACTTTGTTTTAATCCTTTGTTCTAATTGTATCGCCAACTGAGGAATCCCGAAGCTTTCATGCTTGAGCTTTTAGAGATCTTGTGAAATTTTACATCTGCTCCATGTCATCCATAAATTGATTCTAAACCGCTTGTTGAAAAATTTGAAATTTCGGACCTTCTTTTAACAAACCGAGCATTGGAGAAAAATCTCATTACGACCTTGTCTTCTACGATTGACTGTTAAATTTTTTACAAAAGATCTGAGAAAAGGATATGCAAAAAATGAATAATGATGGGTGAACCCCTTTTATAGGGATTTGAAATCTAGCCTTTTGGGTAATCATAAACCTATCACTAGATAGGTCAACAGTTGCAGAAGATTTTCCATGTCTATGACACGTGTTAGGGATTAAGTTCGATTTAGATTACCAATTGATATTCATCATTAATCACATTTAATGATACACAGATGTTCACCTCACCTAACATTCAAGGATTCACCTCAACAGGCATTCAGGATTCACCTCGATTGACACCTAGAAGTTTATCGCTAAACTATACTTGAGGGACTCGTCCTAAACTACATTTGAGGGACTGACTCTCACTATGCTTGAGGGACTCAACCAAGTATGAAGATAAGAAGTAATTAAACTAAATCACTTCGTCCTATGCAAGCCCTCTAGTTTGATTGTAAAGAGTCTATAGAAAGCAATGTGGGGCTTTTAGTCGTCCATTCATTGCATCACTTGCCTAATAGTTATAACACCTGCCTATTGGTCACAAAACTCGCTCCTAGTTAGGTTTGGGTTAAAACCACATGCTGTCCACTCACGAAGATTTATTGCAGAAGTAACCTTTATCATAGATTTAAAAGATTTATTCATCATTACAATACATTATAAATGTTGAAATTAAATCAAGAAAGAAGTAGAAGTAGGGAGAAGATTTTGGATATAAAAATGATATTAACTAGAAGAATTTAGAAACTACATATATTATCCATTAGCACTAAGCTTATAAATTAAGAAAGGAAAAGTAGTGGCCAGCTTGTATCACCGCCTAATATTAAATGCTTACATTTTAAGTAGCTTAGCCATTGAGTTTTGTGAATTCAAAGCCTATATAAAGGCATGCAAGCTATGGATTGTAAATCATCAAATTAGAAAAATTAAATGCTAGTGAGAAATTACTTCCTCTTTCTCTATCTCTATTTTGTGTGTTTATTTTTTGGTTCAATATATGTCCCATTGATATCAATGTGGTATCAGAGCATATTAGGTCCTGCTAGTTTGAGTCTCAAAAATATTTTTGAGTGTGTGAGGAACAAAAGAGTTCACATTCTGTCAAAAACTATTGTGAGTATCTTTTGAGAGATATGGAAAATTATAATTTTGTCTGATCCGATCCAAAATTAACCGCAGAGTTATATTTTAGTTACTGGGAACTGTTGATGACAACACATTTAAAATCTCACAATGTCGGAGCTTTGTGGATCCCAGTTTACAACAAGGAACTGATGAAGTTGCTCGTAGAAGGGACCAGTTGACACTTTCCCAAATTCATCAAGGAACTGATTACTCAATATTTGGAAAAATAGAAAATGCCAAAACTGCTAAAGAAGCGTGGGACATATTGAAGCTGTCACATAAAGGAGTAGAGGAAGCTCAAAAGTCCAAATTACAATCGCTGCATAGAAAATATGAAAGGTACGAAATGTCAAATTCAAAAACAGTAGAACAATATTTTTCTCGTGTTATTAATCTCGTCAACAAGATGCGAGTAAAAGGAGAAGATATTCCATATAGCAAATTGGTAGAAAAAATTCAACGTATGATGCCGATGAAGTTTGACCAGGTGGTGACTATAATAATTGAGTCCCACAATACAGATACTCTGTATGTAGCAGAATTACAGGGAAGCATTGAAAGTCATGTCAACAGAATATTAGAAAAGACCAAAAAAGTGGTAAAAGAAGAAGCTCTAAAGAGTTAGGTAAATTTCAACAACACTTTTGGGTCAAGTTATATTGTAGAAGAAAGAGGTCAAAATACTTTCAATAGAGGAAGAGGAAATTATAGAGGCAGAGGCCGAAGAAATTATGGAGGAAGAGGACGTGGCAACTTTAACCAATGGAGAGACAATAATTTCAATCCATCCAATCAAGGAAGAGGTGGAAATAATTTTGGATACAACAATCGTGGTCGGGGAAACAATTTCGGATTCAACAATCGTGGTCGAGGAAGAGGTAACTACAACTAAGAAAGGATGAATTATAGTTGTTATCACTGTGGAAAGTTTGGACACAAAGAAGCTGATTGTAGGTACAAACATCAGGAAAACGTGGAAGAAAGTTCATACTAAAATACAGGTGAGTACTTTGAAAATCCACAAAATTTATTTTTGGCCAGTAATACATTTTCTGAGGAAGAGGATATTTGGTATCTAGTTACTGGCTGTAGTAATCATATGTGGGAAAAAGGAATTATTTTCTTCTCTAAACGAAATGGTAAAATCTACCGTGAAGTTTGGAAACAATTCATATATTCCAATTTTGGGGAAAGGCCGAATTTCTACCAGGTTGAAAGATGGAACTCAAAACTTTATTGGTGATGTTTTCTATGCTCCTGGTCTTCATCACAATCTCCTGAGTATAGGACAACTGTCGGAGAAAAGTTACAACATGCAGATTCACAATGGTTTTGCACGTTGATCAATAGAAATGACAGATTCATCACAAAGGTAAGAATGACACCAAACTGCTAATTTCCTTTGAAAATTCAACATGCAAAATTTCCTTGCTTGAGTTCTATCATTCCAAATGATGATTGGTTATGGCACATGAGATTTGGTCAATTTCATTTTTTTGGCTTGAATTACTTGTCGAGAAAAGAATATGTTTCTAGATTTCTTGTTGTGAATATTCCAAATAGAGTATGTGAGACTTTTCAGATGAAAGAAGCATAGAGATTCATTTCCAAATGGAATGTCTTGGCGAGCGAAGAAGCTTCTAGAGATCATTCATTCAGACTTGTGTTCAGTGGAAATACCAACACCAGGTGGCTGTAAGTACTTCAATACTTTTATTGATAATTTTAGTAGAAAGACTTGGGTGTATTTCTTGAAACAAAAATCAGAAGCAAGTGATGCCTTCAAGACATTCAAGGAATTTGTATAAAAATAAAGTGGTTGTAGAATCAAAGCATTGAGAACAGACAGAGGCCAAGAATACCTCATTGGTATAAGTTTCTTTGAACAACATGGAATTGAGCATCAATTAATAACAAGATACACACCTCAACAGAATGGAGTTGCTGAAAGAAAGAATAGAACGATCATAGATACGGTGGGATGCATGTTGAAGGCCAAACAGATGCCTAAGTAATTTTGGACAGAAGGTGTTGCTACTGCAGTTTATATTTTAAACAGGTGTCCTACAAAGAGTGTTCGAGAAAAGACTCCCAAAGGAGCTTGGAGTGGAAGAAGACCTTCAATCCGACACCATAGAGTTTTTGGATGTATTGCATATGCTCATGTACCAGATCAATTGAGAAAGAAGTTAGATGACAAAGGAGAAAGATGTATCTTTGCTTGTTATAGTTCAAACTCAAAGGCCTATAAGCTTTACAATCCAGAGACAACGAAGGTGATTATTAGTCGAGATGTGACTTCAAATGATTACGAAGAGGTGAATGAATATAATATAACACCTGATGAGCCAGAGACATCTAGCAGATAACAAACACCACCTGATGAGCCAGAAACATCCAACAGACAACAAAGGCAACATAGATTACCAGCAAGACTGCAAGATTATGTTTTAGGTAATGATAATGATCCATCTGATGAGGAGATTATCAACTTTGCTTTATTTACAGATTGTGAGCTGCTATAATTTGAAGAAGCCTCAAGTGATGAAAATTGGATAATAGACATGAACGAAGAAATCAAAGAAATTGAGAAGAATAAAACATAGGAGCTGACAGAGTTACCAGCAGACAAGAAAGCTATAGGAGTGAAGTGGGTGTACAAGACAAAGAACAAACCCAGTGGTGAGATTGATCGCTATAAAGCAAGGTTGATGGCAAAAGGATACAAGCAAAAACCAGGTATTAATTACTTTGAGGTATTTACTCCTGTTGCAAGGTTAGATACAATTAGAATGCTTATTTTGATATCAGCTCAAAATAGTTGGAAAATACATCAAATGGATATTAAGTATGCATTTCTTAATGGTAATCTGGAAGAAGAAGTGTATGTTGAGCAACCTGCAAGATATGTAGTCAAAGGATAGGAAGATAAAGTCTATAGATTGAAGAAAGCATTATATGGTTTGAAGCAAGCGTCAAGAGCTTGGTATAATAAGATTGATTCATATTTTGTGAAGAATGGTTTTCAAAGATGTCCTCACGAGCACACGTTATATATCAAATACATGGATCCTGGAGATGTCCTTATTGTGTGCCTATATGTTGATGACTTGATTTTCACTGGAAATAATTCAAAGATGATTACAAAATTCAGGGAGGCTATGATTCGACATTTTGAATTGACAGATTTGGGCCTAATATCTTATTTCCCTGGCATTGAAGTTGTCCAACAAGATGATGAAATTTTCATTTCTCAAAAGAAGTGTGCAAGTGATATTCTGAAGAAGTTCAAGATGGAGCTTTCAAAGCCAGTTTACACACTTGTTGAAGAAAAGTTGAAGTTGACAAGAGAAAATGATGGAAAAAGGGTAGACTCAACCCAATAAAAAGCTTGATCTGAAGCCTGAGATATTTGACTGCGACAAGACCAGATATAGTTTATGGAGTTGGGTTGCTCAGCAGATTCATGGAAGAATCATGTGTTAGCCATTTGCAAGGAGCTAAGAGGATTCTTTGATATATCAAAGGTAAACTGACTGATGGAATTTGTTATGCTAGTAATAATGAAATGAACTTGTTGGATACACATATAGTGATTGGGCTGGAGATATAGAAACGAGAAAAAGCACGTAAGGGTACGCATTTTATTTGGGCACATGTGATATTTTGCGGTCTTCGAAGAAACAACCAGTTGTTGCACTTTCTAATGCTGAAGCTGAATATATTGCAGCAACTAGTTGTGCTACTCAAACAGTATGGATGAGAAGAATTTTAGAAGTGATAAATCTGAAAAACAGAAAAGTCCTACAGAGATATATTGCGACAATAAGTAGGCAATTGCACTGAGTAAGAATCCAATTTTTTATGGACGTTCCAAGCATATTGATATTCGGTTTCATAAGATAAGAGAGTTGATAGTAGAGAAAGAAGTGGTGATCGAGTACTGTCTCACTGAAGAATCAATTGCAGATATATTTACAAAGCCTCTAAAGATTGAGTTATTTTACAAGTTGAAGAAGATGCTTGGAATTATAAATATGAAAGTTTGATTTAAGGGAGACAATGTTGAAATTAAGTCAAGAAAGAAGTAGAAGTAGGGAGAAAAATTGGGATATAAAAATGATATTAACTAGAAGTATTTAGAAACTACATATATTATCCATTAGCACTAAACTTATAAATTAAGAAAGGAAAAGTTGTGGCCAGCTTCTATCACCGCCTAAAATTAAATGCTTACCTTTTAAGTAGCTTAGCCATTAAGTTTTGTGAATTCAAAGCCTATATAAAGACATGCAAGCTATAGATTGTAAATCATCAGATTAGAAAAATTAAATACTAGTGAGAAATTACTTCCTCTTGCTCTATCTCTATTTTGTGTGTTTATTTTTTTGGTTCAATATATGTCCCATTGATATCAATAAACATAGAAATACAGTGCAAGGAAGTCGAAGTAAACAATTTGAAGCCATACATAGTTCACCTTGAAGATCCAAATATAAAAACCATTCATAACAAGTAGGAGAACAAAATAAAAACAATTGACTCACAATAAACCATATTATGCATTATGTACAGTAAGGATATCCTCTGTTTTTGGGGTCACAGGGCCTTCGTGTATTTAACTTACGACTGCCAAGACATGAACTTGAACCATACAAAATATTTGCTTGACAGTAAGGTGATTGTCGACCTGAATTACTTGTTGGTTGAGCTACTCGAAAATTATTAGAGGCAAGCATTCTGCTTGATCTTGTTTGATCCATGAACAAATCGGTTTCGTCGGCAACTTCGACTAGGCAGTGATGTCCAATGCATCTGTGATCTTGAGTTCTGTTGTTGATCTCCTTGAAATACACTGCAGCAGCAACATTTCTATGGTTTGGTGTGATGAATGATGCCACCAGTGATACAAGCAAGAACAAAGAAAGGAATTCTCGCATTTCTTCAAAAACAAAATGAAGCTCGTTTGTGAGAGATCAATTACAGCTAACTTGTTGGCCATACATATAGACAATTATTGCTAGCCAACTCACTCTCTCCAACCTTCCCCCATTAAATATCTATAATGATAATAATTGAGTAGCTACATAAAATACATCATGCAGTTGAAATAATTGTTACCTAGAAAATATCCATAAGGGTAATAAATAAGGGTATGGTTACTGTTTTATTTTAACAATGAAAGTGGAAAAAAAAATTATAAATTGAATTCCAATTTTCTAGTGTTCTATATTTTGCGATTTTGAAAATTTAATTTAAAGTCGTGGACATTTATTCGTGCCGTATAGTTTTTATTTTTTATATTGAAATTAGTAACAAATCCGAACCCGTGCTTATGCACGAGTTCTGTTCGGTTACATCTATTTGAACACGTCATTTATTTTAAATGAACTGTTAAAAAAAATAAATTAGATAAATAATTGATTATTTTGTATATAAAAGTATATATATCAATAATAGATATTCCCCGTATATCATTTTTGGATCAAAAATATATATTTGATCATAAATATCATTTCTCTATATAAAAAAATTTAGATCAATAGATTTTTTTTCAAAATATTTAGATCAATAAGAAATTTTTTCGCGTATATCATTTTTGACTAAAAAATATTTGGATCATAAATATCATTTTTTCGTAAATAATAGATTTTTTTCCATATACAAATATTATTTGTGTTTAGAAATTATTTACAAAAATATTTAAATCAATATTAAATTTTTTGTATATAAAAATATTTAGATTAATAATTTTTTTCCCGTATATCATTTTTAGATCAAAAATATTTGATCATAAATATCATTTCTCATATATAAAAATATTTAAATTAATAATAGATTTTGTGACTTAGAATAATAATCTTCGTAACAGTTGTGTCAACAAAAATTACTATATAGGTATTAAAAAACATTGTATCCCCATAAAATGATAAATATAAAATATTTGCAATGATTATTATTATAAATAAAAAATAATTTTGTTTATAGTATTTTTTTTAACCCAGCAATTAGAATTAGGTTCAAGTGGTTCATGAGTTCCCTCTAAAGGACGGATCGTTCCAAAAATTCGAATTCGATGTCCAGTGAAAACAATATTAAACAGATTATATTTACCTCCCGGCCAAATTCTAGATTTCTAGGACCATATTTTCCAAAGAACTTGAAAGTGAAAAACCTGTGTGTGTCCGCGTGTGTGAGCTTGAAATAATCATTTGGCAAGCAAATTTAACTTTTATTCGACCTTCACCTTGTTCGGCAATTGATCCTTTTTGTATTTTTTTTTTCAATCGTTTAACCTTTAATGATTAAAAGAAAATAAAACATGATAAATGCATATTCAGGATATATACTTCTCAGTTCTTAATTAGGCATAAAATATTGTTGTAATTTTTCCATTACTTCATGAAACTAAGCGATTGAGTATGAATATAACAGTAATAAATATATAAAGTACACACTTATCAACTCTACCTAACTTAACATTTTGTTTTTCCTGAACCAAAAATAAGAAAAACATTTAAAATATATTTTCATTAGTACATACAAACATATTTTTCAACAACTTGCATAAATTTTCCACCAATTAAATTCAAGACAATTAAAAAAATATTCAAATAAAGCATGTTTAGGACTAAGTTTCTTTAAAACAAAAGGATACAGTTAGATATTCCATTTAATTGGAAATCCATCATTCATCTCTTCCTCTCTAGTGTATCGTTCAGAAGGTTGAGTTTTTCTCTCAGTGCAAACACTTTCATTCACTTGTATCAGATTAATTATCATCTATATCAATGAAAACAAGTTATTAACATAGATCATTAATATTGGAATTTTTACAAGCTCTAAAAGTAATCATTGTTAAGGATTGAAAAAGCCTTAGATTTAAAAAAGTAATCATATTAATCATTTTTCTACAACTCTCTTTTATTCTCCATTTCTCTCTTTACCACATCATTTTCATTTTTTCTATTTCTTTGCTTTTAAAGCTTTTCATTCTTTGTCATTTTTATTCTTTTTCTTTTTATTTTCATTACTTTGTTTTTGTCAACTTTATTACCCCTAAATCAATTAACAATTACTCTAGATTAGGCTTATAAAGTTAGAGTCAGTAACCCTACAAACCTAAGTTCAATAGAAGCACCAAACATTATGATTTGCGTACAGAGGCAATAGAAGCACCAAATATGGAAGAAGATGAGAAATATGAATGGTAACTCTCATAGTATTGATGGATGCTCATATGATTATTTATACATAAGAGATACGGTTACTTAGCATGCAAGCTAACTGGTGTAACTAACTAACTAACCAATAATCTAACTAACTAATCAAATATCTAACTAACTGCATTTATCATCTATTAGTCTCCCACAAGTTGAACGTTGGTAAATATTTAGCAAATTCAACTTGGTCTTGAGAGATTGAAATGGCTTTGGAAGGAGAGGCTTGGTAAAGAAATCAGCGAGTTGGTTGTTGGAAAACACATGTATCAATTTCATCATGCTGATTATGAATTTTTCTCTAACGATGTGACAATCAATGTCAAGATGCTTGATTCTTTCGTGAAACACGGGGTTACCTGCGATGTGGAGAGCACTTTGGCTATCACAAAATAAGACTGGAAGTTGTTTGCATATCATGTTCATGTCACGAAGCAAATATAGAATCCATTGGAGCTTGTAGGTTGCAGTAGCCAAGGCACAATATTCTGCTTCAGATGATGAGCGGGAAACCATTTTCTTCTTCTTGGTTCTCCATGAGATAAGGGAATTACCCAAGTAGAAACAAGAATCAGACATGGATCTTCGAGTATCAATGCAATCATCCCAGTCGGCATCAGAAAATCCAGTCACTTGAAGAGATGGATTTTGAGGAAAGAATAAGCCTTGACCTGGAAAATGCTTCCAGTATCTTAGTACTTTGCATGCAGCATTGTAGTGATGAGTGAAAGGTTCAGAAAGGAATTGGCTAAGTTGCTGATTGATTAACGTGATATCAGGTCTGGTGGTGTTGAGATAAATCAATCCGCCAATGAGTCGTCTATATGATGGAATGCCTTCAAACGCAAGACTGTCATGACGGCATAGTTTTGATTGAAGGATCACAAGGGGTATTAACTGGCTTAGAACCAAGGAAGCCTGAGTCATTGAGAAGATCTATGCAATATTTCCTTTGAGAGATGGAAATCCCTTGTGTCGAGTGAGCTACTTCCAAGCCTAAAAAGTATTTAAGCAAACCAAGATCTTTAATTTTGAATTTTTGTTCGAGTATGTTCTTCATGAGCTGAAATTCTTGTAGAGAATTTCCTGCCAAAATAACATCATCAACATAGATAAGAAAAATTGTAAATGTGGATTGTGTTTTCTTGATAAACAAAGAATGATCAGAGGCAGCCTGTGTGTATCCATGTTGAATGAGAGTGGAAGTGAGCTTTTCAAACCATTGTCGACTAGCTTGTTTCAAGCCATAGTGTGATTTGATAAGTTTGCAGACTTGATTTAGCTTAGATGTTTAGATTCTAGGTGGTATAACCAAGTATACATCTTCATGGAAATCTTCATGCAAGAATGCATTATTTACGTCTAGTTGGTGAAGATTCTAGTTGTGGATAGAAGCCAAAGTAAGAACAAATCGAATGGTGGTGAGTTTAGCAAATGGTGAGATGGTATCAGAATAATCAAACCCCTTTATATGGTATAACCTTTCGCAACTGCTGAAGCGGTAAAGCGGAAAGCAAAATGTAATAGGTATATTTATTACCGAGTGATATAGGTTATATCGTATCATAGTCCACAGAGATTGGTAGAGAAAAACTGCCGTTCAACTATCTCATGTTCTAAGTTTCATGATTGGGTTACGGAAAGTAAATGTGGGAAAAGTAAATAAAAGCAAATAAACAATCTATTGTAGCTTAAGAGAATTCATTCTGGAATCGTATTTCTAATCAACCTGTCTAATACTTAAATCTGAAGATCTATCGCTCAACACTCACAATACGCATCAAAATCACCAGGCATCATTTGAGATGCCACATCAGTGTCCATTTCTGAAACACCGAGGAAAGCTCCACCATACTATTCACATCAACGATTTCTCAACCGACACAAACAACACAGAGGCATTAAACTCGATACCCATTGCGATTATTAGCCCTAAATCCATGTCTAAAATCTAGAAACTAACATATATCATTCCTAATCAAGATCTATGATGTCCATTTCTGCAACAACACAAATCCAGAGCATTTAAGCAAAAAGATCAAGAACAACAACAATGAAGATTTGTAAAGCAAATATATAACAATCCCAAGATAAACAAATATACATACAAGAGAGGAAAAATATACATACAAACCCCTCCATTGGAATGGGTCACAAGGAAGAAGAAGAAGAACAAGCGAAAACTTCTCGTGTTGTCGGCACAATTGGAGACCACCCGAGCTCAATCAACATAATGAGACACCCAATAGTGTTTCTTGAACCTCTAAACTACAAAAAATGGATCAGAGCTCAACTTTGTCAAAGAAGAGATGATAAAACCCTAAAATAACAAAGTTGTCCTATTTATACAAAATTGAAAATCACAGAGCGCGCTAAGCACCCTACTGCGTGCGACGTGTGATCTCACTTAATGTACCAAACCGCCCTAGAGCGTGCGACGTGCCCTAAGTTCGCGCGACGCGCCCTACCTTCTGCCAGAATTTCTTCTTTTATTCCCAAGCCGCGCGACGCCTAAGCTTTATTCTTTTATTTCAGAACTTGCGTTCGCAGCCATGTCTTCGACACTTTATTCCCCAAGGCTCCGAATACGCAAAAACACCTACAAAAAGATACAAAGACGTTTCCACTGTAACATCACCGAAGAGAGAAAGACTTTTCCATTTCAAATCAAAAATCAAAGTTTATCTTCTCCAAAACACAGTGGCTTCGGCTTCGTCGAAGAATGATGATTGGTTAAGTGATTCACATGCTTTCAATATCACCAAAATTTAACCTTCGTAAACTCTCTTTCAAGCATACACCCTCAATACACCCAGAAAACTATACACACAACAAACTCAAAGAACAAGAACAACAACTTCACATAGCCAAACAACATCAACAAATTCAAAACATCTGAAAATGTTGTTAACCATGTAGCTCCTTTTGCACTCCTTTTGTTGTTGTTTAAATTGTGTTGCAGGTTGTTGTTAGAAAAAGATGGAGATTGAGAAAGAAAGGAAGCCGAGCAAGGCTTTGCATTCTCTGATCCGCTCCAACACACCACCCAGCACCGCCACAATTCTCCGGAAGTCGCAGAAACCGCCGGTCACTCCATTCACGGACCACCGCTTCAGATCCGGATATGCTCCGCCGCGCGAGCAACCACCAACCAGCTGTTGTTGTTCCGACACCGACAGCAATCCAAAAATCCAATCTCTCTTCGCCGATGGCAACCACATAGAGTTGGAATCACTCAACCAATCAACATTCTCCGACAAAGCCGAAGCCACCGGGTTTTGGAGAAGATAAAGTTTGATTTTTGATTTGAAGCAGAAACATACTTCTCTCTTCGGTGATGTTTGATTTTGGAAGTACTTGGAGTTTACTCCAAGGCATTGGGTTATTTCTCCTTGTGTATGCAAGTGGTTCTTTAAAAGTCCTTGATGGTTAATTCAAAGGCATTGTGATTGGGAATTCATCTGTACATAGTCTTACTCTGCCCAATTTTTGTCTCAAGTTCTATGGCGCATTCCAAAGCTTTGTTGAAAGTTACACATGGAGATGTTATGTTCATCTGGATCCTATGACTGGCATTGTGTGTTGTTTGGTTGGTTTAGGCAAAATACTCTTTTTGGTCCCTTATGTTAACGTCATGGTTCATTTTGGTCCCTTAACTTCAAAAAGTGTCATATTGGTCTCTTAACTCTTCAAAAGGTGTCATTTTAGTCCTTTTTGTCACATTAGCGACGGAAAAACTCAAAAATTGGTCGCTAAATCAGTCGCTAATATGACAAAAAAGACTAAAATGACACATTCACTATGCCAAAAACGTGTTTTAATAGCGCTTTTTTTGACTTTTAATAGCGCTTTTAAGCGCTATTAAAGCCCCCGCTATTATTGGTATAAAACCTTTAATAGCACTTTTTAAGCGCTATTGAAAGAATAGTAAAAAATAGCGCAACCCAAAAAACGCTATGACAAGATATTTTTTTAATAGGATTTAATAGCGTTTTTTTTTAAAGCGCTATTATAGGCCAAGTATCTTTAATAGCTTTCTTTCAAAAAAGCGCTATTAAAACACGTTTTTATTATTGGTTAAGCAATATATATATATATATATATATATATATATATATATATATATATATATATATATATATATATATATATATACATATATACATATATACAGATATACATATATATACATATACATATACATATATATACACATAGATACATATATATACATAGATATATATATATATACATAGATATATATACATATATATATATACATAGATATATATATATATATATATATATATATATATATATATATATATATATATATATATATATATATATATAACATGCCTTTCATAATGAAACTTTAGGTATTGGTTAAGCTGCTTCAACTCATGCTTGCATTATAAAATAACGCTATTAAATTGAAGTACCATACACAGAAAATAGGAAAAGTTTCATATATGGCATTTATTTGACAAACACAAAATCAATAACTATTGATATTTCTATACATTTAAAAGTTCAACCAATACACAGAAAAGAAGAAAAATAAGTTTCACTTAAGAGAAAAACACTAATATATATATATATATATATATATATATATATATATATATATATATATATATATATATATATATATATATATATATATATATATATATATATATATATGTGTATATATATTGAGATGAAGACTTGGGTATTGTTTTTATTAATACTTAATCTCAAAGTTGGATAAGACTTGTAAAATATTATTCTATTCTATACCGATTTAGAGATGAGGACTACTCTATAGAACTAATCTAAACATTGAAATTCACATAATGCACAATAGTTATTAGTTATTATATATAAAAGACTATACAAAAAAAAAGTTAATATTAATGAATGATGGAAATTTGAAATGTTATCATGTGTAATTTAAGACATCCATTCCTTCAATGACAATTGCCGACTAAGCTTATCAACATGAATTTACAGATAAAACAAATCAGAAAAAAAACAGAACATGTTATTATACCACACACCCTTAATTATTTTATGGAAGATGTTAACATCATCATTATTTCATATATTTGGATAATCATGAGTTTTAATCATTCCTATAACTAAAATGAGATCCTCTGATGTTAGTCATAAAACATCGGCATTCTCGCTTGTTTGACAACCAGTGACACTATCAACTAAATAATCACAAACCTTGTATTCCTACATTGCTATTAACCTTTGTTGGATCTTTTGAAGCTGCCTTTACCTTGTAGGAAATCACACACGAGTGATAGAGTCGTTGAGCAGGGAAGACTTAGTAGTTGCCCAGGACGTCATCAAGAGCTGTGATTGAAAAACATTGAAATGCAATAGAAGACACAAGTTTAGGAAAATATGTGATTGAAGATTATCCGCTTCTCTCTTTTTCTGTAGAGGAACCATGAAATATATGAATATAAAAGTAATTTGTTGGACATAAAACAAAAACATTTTTTTGATCTAAATAGTTTTTGGACATACATACGTCTCTTTTGTGCAGTAGCAGGGCCACTTTTGCATAGTCTTTTTCTTGTTGGCTTTGATGCAAATGGCCTAGACACTGCAAATGGCCTAAACAATTAATCATAACTGATCCAAGTTTTGTTTCAGCAAGAACTGCACCAATAGAGCATAACTTCTTTTATGGTAAAGTTTCCCAAAATAGATAAACCAATGTTATAGCATAACTGCACCATCTTTTTGTTCATGCTAGAATCAGTCGCCTATTTGTCATAAACAACAACAACAAAAAGTCATCCACTTCAAATCTAGAATGCATTTTCTGATGGTATGAACATGTGATAGACCCTCTGCGTTGGCTAAGGTTGAGAAACCTATGGAGACATTTGTTTCATTAGCATGATGTGGCTAATGGGGGATCAGACAGGGTAATTGGCAGTGGAGACCGTAGTGGTAACAATAATCAGTATTTGTTATGAATTGTATTGGAAAGTTTTTAGAATTGTGATCCTAAATATAAACAACATACGAATGCATTAGCTTTCCATTTTTAGCCCTATAGAGAATCATGAAATATAGCTTGCCTCTAATAATGTGAGGTATTATCCATATAAATACCTAAATGTTGCTCTTAGCTGACTTTGGCTCAATGGTACAACATGACTAATTGAATAAATGTAGCTAGTACATACCATTAGATCCTACCACTATCAATTATGTACAAACAGAGAACCTAGGGATGCACCCTTCCTAAAATCCTACCTACTAGGACCATTTTTAAAATTTAAAGTTCAATTTTAAACAATTAAATAAATTGATAAAAGGATCAACCCACTTGTTAACCCAACAATTTAAAAAAAAAATTGAAAAACTCAACAAGACCAAGCATGTAAATATTCTTAATAAAATAGGTATAGTAGTAAAAGCATAGAACATTCCTCGGTACTGCAAATACAAGGCAAAAAACTCTCTGTCAAACTCTGGGACCATATATACTTTCTTCAATTAATATTACAACTACCATTATAATCCACAACAACAGAAGCAATCATTTGCTAAAATGAAAAATGGACTTGTACTTTTATCATGCCTTGGACCATATCCATTGGATAAGCTCCAGACAGAGCAATTATTCCAGCACATGCTCCAGCTCCAAGATGTAAAACAGGGGTAAGTTGAGCATCCTCTATAGAAACTACATGGGGTATACTTAGACAATTGGAAAATATTTACTAAATTTCAACTTAATTAAAAAAATGTTAAATGATATATTAGTATGTGCTGACAACTAAAGTTAATAAACATAGGAGAATAGAAGGGGCAGAATTTACCGGCTCCTCAAGTCTCATAAGATCCTTTTTCTTTGGTTTTGAAACTATTGGACACTACCAAACATATAACAATAGCTTGTACATAACAAAACTAAAAGAAGGTATCTGCTTTACTTTTAAAACAGAAACATAAAACCTAGATGGCAGAATCTAGATTTCTCAAACTTCAAAGCAATCAATAAAATGGGAGATATAGGGTTTAAAGTTTAAAAATGTGTTATAAATTCCAATTATCTTCAACACTTACCACAAAGGTATATGAGCATGATGGATTGTGTTATAAACCTAGAAAAAAAAAAGAGAATTGTATGAAAACCTAGCAGATCTCAAATGAAAATCAATAAATTAAAAGATATTAGTAGAAGAAGAACCATAAGGAGAAATACAAATAACAATGAAGGTCGAGAAATGCGAACAAAGAGGATGATGAGTAATCCATGTCCAACAGTGAGAATTAGATCCTCCAAAGTTTCTCATGGGTCAACCTCACGCTTAATTTCTATTTATTGAAAAACCCTAATTAGAGAAAACTTGTGAATTTCAAATACTAATTTCAATTGGGATTTAAGACAGTAGAAAGACTTACTGGTCCGATAAAGTGTCAAGGCGAACGAAACTCATAGTTGTGGTGTGGAAGCAGTTGAGTTTATATGTATCGGATATCGCGGAGGTAGATTTGTCGAGAAACATTGATCTCTTTATGTCCCGGCAGAGAAGGTCAAAGATTTCGGATAGAAGGTTGGGACAAGTGATGATTGATTTGAATTCCTAATCCTAGATTTGAGGACAAGAATGAAATTGATCGTCAAGGATGAGGGTGAGATTATGAGTTGATAAAGTGAAGGTGATAAAGTTAGATGGTTGAGTCACAGGAAAAAAAAATAGTGCGTATTTTTTAATATATATTATTTAATAGGAAAAAATATCATTTAGAAGTATTTTTGGTAACAATAAAATGAAAATTACTGCAAGCCTGGATCGAACTCGCAAACTTACGACTGCGCACTTTTTTTCTACTTATATGGAAACCTTTATAATAGCGCTTTATAAGAAAGCGCTATCATAGGGATACCCCTTTATTAGCACTTTACATAAAAGTGCTATTAAATTTCTACGTTATTTTTCTTTTATTCTTTGTTAATAACCAATAATAGCATTTATATCCAAAGCGCTATTATATGTTTCAGTTTGAGATTTTTTATAGTTCTTTAATTAAAAGCGCTATTATATTAGTGCTATTAAAAATTAAAATTGTAGTAGTGATTTTAAAGAGTTAAGGGATCAATATGACACTTTTTGAAGTTAAGGGACCAAAATGAACCCTGAGGTTAACATAAGGGACCAAAAAGAGTATTTTGCCGTTGGTTTAAGTCCAAAGGATGAAAAATCTACATTGACTCTTTAATGTCAAGTGTTGGCTTCTCGTTTGGTTAGATTATTCTTATCTTTAGCTTTTACTTTATGCTTTAGGATAGTCCCTTCATCTTCTCCCATCTTCTTTAATTTTCAAGACCTTTATGTTTGCAAACTTCTTTTAAAACTTTCTCAATAAACATCTTTTTCCCTTTGTGGCTCTTCTTTTAAAAGTTCATGAGTAATGTTATGGTGGAGATGTAGTTCCCCAAAATCTTGATATTGATTGATACAAAAGATTCTTTTCCACTTGAAAGAGTTAGTGACATACTTGTTGAGTTATCTAAGTTGGAGCCCTTCTTTCATTTATGAAGCAAAGGGTCCATTTGTTCTCATGTTCAAGATAATTGGCTGAGTATTTTCCCCCATAATGACAAAGTGTTTATTCAGTTATAAAAATCTTTTGTTTCCCTTTTAAGTGGAACTACAGTTACTTTGAATTCTCCATTATACTCAGGAGGTATGTAGGCACAAGATGTTACATCTTGCGGAGCATAATTTTAAAACAAACAAACTCTCTCTTTTGCCCACAATTTATTTTAACAACATAGATTTTCAAAAAGGTTCTTGTGGAGTACCACAGATGTAGGGGGTACTAATACCATCCCTTTATATAATCAACACTCATACCTAGAATCTCTACTTTTTGTTGTTTTTGTTTTAAAAACTTCTTTGGGTTTATTTCACTCTTTTCTCATTTCCTTTGGAAACAATAAAGCGCGGTGACGACTTTCACTAAAATAATGAGTCAAGTCAATCCATGACTTTGATCTCAATTTTTCCCGCTACAGGGGTATGATTTTTTATTTATACTATGATTATCGGTGAAGACAATGTGAAAATTATTAGAGTGGTGTTGCTTCAAGTGATTATACTCTTTATGGTGGAGTATGATTGTTGGTGAAGACAATGAAATCTGATGTATTATTTTTAATCAAGGTGGAGATTTTTTGGATTGGTTAAGAATATACATATTGAAAAGGCACGCATCGCTTAGTTTTGTAAAGGAAAGAGATTCAAAGGCTATGTAAAGGATTCAAATTCATCATTACAAAATGCAATATTCAAAATCACTTTAAACTTGTATTTGAATTTTTATATTTTCTTATACTTTTGTGTTAGTGTTGTGAGGAGTAGTTCAATCTTTGCTTTGGAGAGTGTGGGTGTGTTGGGGCCTTGGGGTGGTTAATGATAGTCTATAAGTAACAATTTTCATATAATGTTATTCTCTGGTTGTCCTGTGCAACGATTGTGGTGTTTTTTTATCTGATTTTGGAATTTCCAAGTTAAATTCTGGTGTTGTGATTGTATTCATATTTTTTCTTTACATTATTTTTCATAACACTTATAAATATAAAAATATTAATAGTTTGTAATTTTAAAGTTTCTCAATTGTTGTTTTATCTTAGATACAATTATTAATGGTACGTCTAGGGTGCTCGCGGTGCAGTTTGGGCGGTTTTGACGAAAAAAATCATCCGAACCGCAAGAGAAAAAATAGTGCGGTTCGGTTTGGTTCGGTTGGCTTTTAAAAAAAATCCGAACCAAACCAAACCAAATTAATGCGGTTTGGTTTGGTTCGTTTGGTTCGGTTCGGTTTTTTACAAATATTTTATTGAGCCATACATACACATATAGATGATAACATAATTTTGTATTTATACATTCATACACTATCAAATAATAACAAAACTCGTCATATTTTGACAACAATTTTCCATTTAATATATAAAAATTAAATTAGACAAAAAGTGGAATATTAAACATAAAATAATAGCATAAAACAATATAAAAATTATTATAACGGAAAAAAAAATAGAAGAGACGAAAAATTAGTGAAAGTGAAAAAGAAAAAAAGTGTTGAGAGATTAGAGAAGAAGATATGCGATAAAAACGAGAAATACGGAACATTTACATAAAAATGAGAAGGTGAAAAAGAAAGAATATAAGAGAGTAGAGATGATAGAAGAAGAGGGAAGATGTATGTAGCAAAGAAGGTGCGATAATGTTATTAGAGATTTTAGAAGATCGGGACTGAAATTATATGTGTAAGGATGAGAAAATTGTTCGTAATCATAATGCTAATGTATAATAAGTTTAAGTTTGAGTTTGATGTGAGTTAGTAAAATTTAGGTTGTAACATAGTGCGGTTTGATTCGGCTTGGTTCGGTTTACAAAATACAAACCGCAAACCGAACCGAACCGTGCGGTTTTGTAAAAAACTGACCCAAACTAATCCGAACCAAATGCGGTTTTTTGCGGTTTCGATTTGGTTTGGTTTGGTTTGTGGTTTTCTGTTGGGTTGGTTTGGTTTTGATCACCCCTAGGTACGTCTTCCTTCTAGGTATTTCTGGCACAGTACAAATACATTTCAAACAAGTATCTAATATTCGAGGGCTCTATCACCCTACTACTCTCATCTAAATCTCTAATAATCGCCGTTATGAGGAAAAAAAGGGAAAGAATAGAAAAAGGTATATGTCTGCAAGTAAAAGAATATGACTTGTACTTATTAAAAACAAGAAAGTGTACGGTGCACTTGTGTGACTTTAAAATTTTTTACGGAAGATGAGAAAAGGATACACAAAAGACGAATAATGATGGGTGAACCCCTTTTATCAGTGTTTTAAAAATCAGACGGACCAGCCGGTCGAACCAGGAAGCGGTCGAACCGGTCAGATAACCGGTCTGGTTCAATAGCTGGATTGAGAATGTCATTGAATCGGTGTGAACCAGTCAAAACCGGTGTAAACCACTAAAATCGAGAAAACCAACGGTTTTTGTTAACGGTGGTTTAAATGCATTTCTTAATTTTTTTTAATTTTAAAAAATTAAAACAACGTCTTTTGACTATTTTAATAAAAAATAAAATAAGAAAAAAAAAATTGTTTCAGATCTCAATGATTTTGTTACCGATAATTTTGATATTGAAGAGGGAGATCCTAACATTGAAACAATTTTTTTTATTGAAATTAAATTTAGTTGACAATGAAATTATTTTGTTATAAATTATTCAATTAGATTATATTGCGATTAAACTTTTGTTTGCAACCGAGTTATTCATGCGGTTTAGTCATGCGGTTCGACCAGTGACTCGGTGGTTCGACCAATAAACCGGTGACCCAATACCCTCACCGGTTTGATGTCCGGTCCAGTTTTTAAAACATTGCCTTTTATAGTTATTTGAAATCTAGCCTTATGGATCATGAAACGTGTTAGGGACTAAGTTCGATTTAGATTATCAATTCATATTCATCCTTAATCACATTAAATGATACATACATGTTTACCTCACCTAACATTAGAAGATTCACCTCAACAGACATTTAGAATTCACCTTGATTCATACCCGAGGGTTTATTCCTAAGCTATGCTTTAGGGACTTGCCCTGAGCTACATTTGAGGGACTCACTCTCATAATGCTTGAGGGATTCAACCAAGTATGAAGGTAGGAAGTAATAAAACTAAATCTCTTCGTCCTATGCAAATTCTCTAGTTTGATTGCAAATTGTCCATAGAAAGCAATGTGAAGTTCACTAAGGATAGACTTATAACACACACCACAAAGTGTATTACAGAAGTAACCCTTAATCATAGATTTAAAAGATTTATTCATCATTACAATTCATCATAAACATAGAAATACAATGCAAGGAAGACAAAGTAAACAATTTGAAGCTCTACATAGTTCACCTTGAAGATCCAAATATAAAAACCATTCATAACAAGTAGGAGAACAAAAGAAAAACAATTGACTCACAATAAACCAAATTATGCAGTACAGTAAGGATATACTCTATTTTTGGGGTCACAGGGCCTTCGTGTATTTAACTGAGGACTGCTAAGACATGAACTTGCACCTTGCAAATTAACTGGTTTACAATAAGGTGATGGTTGACCTGAATTACTTGTTTGTTGAGCTACTCGAAAATTATTATTGGCAAGCATTCTGCTTGATCTTGTTTGATCCAAGAACAAATCGGTTTCATCGGCAACTTCGACAAGGCAGTCATGTCCAATGCATCTGTGATCTTGAGTACTGTTGATTTCCTTGGAATAAACTGCAGCAGCAACATTTCTATGGTTTGGTGTGATGAATAATGCCACCATTGATACAAGCAAGAACGAAGAAAGGAATTCTCGCATTTCTTCAAAAACAAAATGAAGCTCGTTTGTGAGACTGAGAGATCAATTACAGCTAGCTTGTTGGCCATACATATAGACAATTATTGGATATTGTGAAGCGTGGTTGCACATTGCTAGTCCACTCACTCTCACTCCAACCTTCTCCCACTAAATATCTATAATGATAATAATTGAGTAGGTACATAAAATACATCATTGAGTTGAAATAATTGTTACCTAGAAAATATCCATAAGGTAATAATGGTAGGGTCATTGTTTTATTTTAACAATAAAAGTGGTAAAAAAAATTATGCATTGAATTCCAATTTTCTAGTGTTCTATATTTTGCAATTTTGAAAATTTAAATTGAAGTTGTAGAAATTTAATCTTGTCATTGTATTTGTACCCTATTGTTTTTATTTTTTATATTGAAATATTGTGACTTAGAATAATAATCATAGTAACAGTTGTGTCAACAAAAATTATTAAAAACATTGTATCCCCATAGAATGATAAACATAAAGTGTTTTTGCAAGGATTATTATTATAAAAAAAAACTTTGTTTATAATATTTTTTTTAACATAGCAATTAGGTTCAAGAGGATAATGAGTTCCCTCTAAAAAAACGAATCGTTCAAAAAAAATTCGAGTTCGATGTCCGATGAAAACAATATGATTATTAGGGCCATATTCCCAAGAAATCAGAAAGTAAAAGATCTGTGTATGTGCCCATGCGTGTATGTGCCGTGCGTGTATGCGCGTGTGTAAGCTTGAAATAATCATTCGGCAAACAAATTTAGCTTTTATTTGACCTTCAAGTATTTTGGTAATTTCCTTCACCTTGTTCCCCAATTGATCCTTTTTGTATTTTCTTTCAATCATTTAACCTTTAATGATTAAAAGAAAATAAAACATGATAGATGCATATTGTCTGGATATTTCTCAGTTTTCAACTAGGCATAAAATTGTTGTAATTTTTTTCATTACTTCCTGAAACTAAGCTATTGAGTATGAATATAAATAATTTGTATTTTTTCTTTTTAATTGGGCTATCTATTCTCTAGGAAAGTAACTGTTACACATCCCTTATTTTTTTTGTTATTCATTGGCTATGTATAGCCTTGTACATTCAATGTAATATTCAACGGTTTTGATAATATTCACCATTCTTTTCAATAATGAAATTCGATTACATTTTATGTTCAACACCTATCCCTTAATATGATTTTTTTTCTCCCTTCGTGTTCCACTACTAGTTCACCCTTTGTTTCCCTTTTCTTTTGGCCCCACCCATTATCTTTCTCCACGCGTCCTTCATACTTTTGCTTCTTCCCAAATTTTTTCCTTTCTCTACAAATCATATTCTATTATCTTTTGTTTCTTGGATTGCTTTGTGTCCAATATTGACTGGCTTTCCTTCGTTCTTGTTTCTTTCTCCTCCTTCGTTCACCACCTTCTTCCTTCTTCCCTCTGGTTTGTTTTTATCAAACTCTTTCTTTCTTTCGTTTTTCCATGGTAGACGATGACTCATAAAATCACAATCAACCAATGATTTTAATGTTAGAACAAGATTTGTTCTGATCAATATTCTTAGTTTTGATGATAACAAGGATATGATTTTTGTGTGAGATAATGTGGTACTCTAATACATTGCAATTTCCTTTTCAGGAAATATATAAAGAGTATGCACAAGTCAGCACTCAGAAGCTTTGTCTCAGAAGGTTCAGCATGCAACATTAGAACATGGTCTGGCAAGACATCAGAAGATGGTCAAGGCAGAATCAGAACATGGGTCTATGGAAGCATCAGAAGAACTTGAGATCAGAAGCAGAAGCACTGAAGTTCTCATGGTATCACGCTCAGAAGCACTTCAAGGTCAGAAGACAAGAAGATGCTATGCACCAAGCTGTTTGACTCTGATGATATTCAAACGTTGTATACACAAACATCAGATCAGAAGAAAGTACAGGTGGCAGGCTATGCTGACTGACAAAAGGAACGTTGGAAACTATTAAAGGCAACGTTAGTAGACACAGCGTGAACAAGGCTCGAGGTAGTTGACAAAAGCGTGAAACATTAAATGCAATTCTGTACGGAACACGCAAAGCATTAAATGCTCCCAACGGTCATCTTCTCAAACGCCTATAAGTATGAAGTTCTGATGAGAAGCAAGGTTAACAACTCTGAACCAATTTTGTGAATATTAACTTGCTGAAACGCTGTTCAACTCAAAGCTCAGAAACTTCATCTTCATCAAAGCTCACTACATTGCTGTTGTAATACATTAGTGAGATTAAGCTTAAACGTTAAGAGAAATATCACTGTTGTGATTATAGCTTTTCAGAAGCATTTGTAATACTCTTAGAATTGATTACATTAATTTGTAAGTAACTAGAGTGATCAAGTGTTTATCAGGATACTCTAGGAAGTCTTAGCTTGTGTCTGAGCAGTTGTATTTAGAGTGATCACGTGGTGGTCAGGATACTCTAAGAAAGTCTTAGCTTGTGTATAAGCATTTGTTCCTAGAGCGATCAGGTTGTGATCAGGATACTCTAGAAGACTTAGTCGTGGGCTAAGTGGAAAACCATTGTAATCTGTTGCGATTAGTGGATTAAATCCTCAGGTGAGGTAAATCACTCCGTGGGGGTGGACTGGAGTAGTTTAGTTAACAACGAACCAGGATAAAAATAACTGTGCAATATATTTTTATCGTCCAAGTTTTTAGACTACACTTATTTAAACCACCCCCTCTTTCTAAGTGTTTTTCTATCCTTCAATTGGTATCAGAGCGCCGGTTCTAAGGTGCAAGCACTTAACCGTGTTTAGAAAAGATTCAGGAAAAGAAAAACGCTTCAGTATAAGATGGCTGGTGAAACTCAAACATCTGCATCTACATCTGGCTCTGCTGAGCAATATAATGGTAACAATGGTTATACTAGACCACCAGTATTTGATGGTGAAAACTTTGAATACTGGAAAGATAAAATGGAAAGTTACTTTCTTGGTCTAGATGGTGAACTATGGGATCTTCTGATGGATGGTTACAAACATCCAATGAAAGCTAGTGGCGTAAAGCTTACGAGGCAAGAAATTGATGATGATCATAAGAAGCTTTTCAAGAATCATCATAAATGTAGGACTGTTTTGCTGAATGCTATCTCTCATGCTGAGTATGAGAAGATATCTAACAGGGAAACTGCCTATGATATATATGAGCCATTGAAAATGACCCATGAGGGAAATGCTCAAGTCAAGGAGACTAAAGCTCTTGCTCTAATCCAGAAATATGAGGCCTTCAAGATGGAGGATGATGAAGATATTGAGAAGATGTTCTCAAGATTTCAAACTCTAACTGCTGGATTGAGAGTTCTGGATAAAGGCTACACCAAGGCTGATCATGTAAAGAAGATTATCATAAGCTTACCCAGAAGATGGGGTCCAATGGTGACTGCACTCAAGATTGCAAAGAATCTGAATGAAGTGTGTCATACCCCAAAATTTTCCCACACTATTTCTCCTATTCAAGTTTCAAATCCATATGCAAAGCTCCTATACAAATTCTCCTATACAAGGCTCTGAACTAGGGTTTGTTTCATTCAAAGGAAAATCACTGAATCAATGGCTCAAGGTGGTTCCATAGGGTCACAAACATCCCAAATAATCTCCATGTAAAGTTTCAAGTCAATCAGAGCAAATTGAGTCCCTCAAATCCTGATTAGGTCAACAGTCGACTCTCAAGGGCAAAATAGTCATTTCAAGTCAATATACAGTCAAAGTTCAAGGTATTTGGTCAACAACATCCTCATAACCCTAAAATCATCATTTGATCAAGTGTTGATCATGATGATGCAAGGAAAGATCAGAAAAGTCAAAGGTCAAAAGTTACTATTTTGAGCATGAACTGAAAAAAGTCAACCAAACTTTGAAAATTCACCAAATATTCATACTTCATCAGAAAAATTCCCAATAAAGCTCATTTTAAAGGGAATTCATTCCTCCATCCAATGGTTCAAGAATCAGAGCTCGTAGGTCAATGGTTTAAGAGATATGGCTTCATACATTATAGGTCCTTTTCAAAAGTCAACAAAAAGACACTTTTTTTCAAAAGGACATAAAATGAACATGGAAAATAATTTTGATATGAGACCAAAGACACTGGTTAGAGGACTCTCTAAGGTTTCTAAAAAGTCTTAGAACACTTCCATACCTCAAAGATTGAGAGAGATATGCCTTGTCAAAGTTGGACTATTTTGGAGGGAAAAATGTAAAGGAGTTTGAATTTTTTTTGCTAATGGGCCTACATTTTTAAGATCCAAACTTGTTCCTTATGACATTGAGAGCCCATAAATCAATTTTCACGAATTTACTTGAATTGTGTGATTTATTATGAATTTTTATTCATATTAAAAGGAATTTAAAATCAAAATAAATCATATAATTGCAAAAATTTGATTTGATTCTATTATTAACCACTTCCAATCACCAATTAAATCATATATTCAGTAAAAATTCGTGCAAAAGAGATTGATTCAATAAAGATTGAAATTGAGCCAAAATTAGAAGGAAAGTGAAGAAAATTTCAATCAAATTTCCAAGGTTACAAATATTGGATTCAATAAGATTCTTTCTTATTTGATTAACCTAATTCATACTACTATAAGTAGTAAACAAGTTCAGAACCCTAGAGGACGGAAAAAATTTGCTCTGAAGGACCCTAGTTCGTGTGCAAAATCTCAAGGAAACTTCAAATCCAAATTCTGAATTACAAGCCAATTAAAAGTTGTTTGTTGATTGCAACCCGTTCCTGGACCGCTAAGGAAGCATTTGCGATCAAAATCAAAACTCAGAACCTCAAGAACACGAGGTAAGGTCCCACGGTTTGTTCATCTGTAAATTGGTTCGAATTGCGATTTTCATGCATCATCAGTGTTATTTAATTGCATATTATTGTTCATAACAATGCATTGAAGGTTTCTGGAAGTTTAATTGGATTTTCATGCGTGTTTTAGACTAATTACTGTTTTAGGGTTTATGCTCTAAATTTGGGAATTCTGGATTTAGGGAGAATCAGGCGTTGGTATTAATGCAGGTGTGTTCGTATGAATGAGGTGATCACAAATATGGTTTTAGGTTTTATTTTCTGTGCTCGTATGCGATTTTGGCTAGTTGCAGGTGCTGTAGTGACGGTTCAGAAAACCGTAGCTAAAGGTTAGGCTAAAACGACGGTCCAAGGTTGAAGACGACTCCGTGTCTTTGCATGATTGGCCCTTTTCAAACCTGCGCGCGCGCCCTTTGTGCCATGATCACGTGTGCCTCGCTTCCGTACGCATGATGTCCTCTCATGATCTAAACCGTCAGATCTCCACAGTATTGCATCCAACGTCCTTTAATGTGCATGACCATCATACTTCCATGCGCCTGCGCTACACTGAATCAAGAGATAAGTTTCCTTATTATTTTTTTCTTACTTTTAATTATATAAACTTTTTCTTTATTTTTTTATATATATATATATATATATATATATATATATATATATATATATATATGTTTTTCAGCCAATCAAAATTTCGTTTTATATATATAAATTATATATTTTTTTATGAAAACTATTTTCTTATTTATTTTATAAAACATTTATTGTATATTCTAATTATGAATAGTTATTAAATTGATTTAATTATTTAAAAACCTTCAAAAATTCGTATTTGATTCATTAAAATTCTAAAAAACTCAAAAAATATATATTTGTTCTCGATTAAATTTTTTTTTTCTTTTTTCGTCCCGATTTAATTAATTAGGTCGCGAGACCAATAATTAATTAAATCGTTTGTGTTCTCTTATGTGATTTACACGTAGTCAGGTTTTTAACGAACATCTCCTACGCTAAAAACTCGGTTTCTTTGCCTATTTCAGGTTCACTTCTTAAATGCTCTCCGAATACGCGCCAATCTCAAAACGCGAAGTTAAGCGTTCTATTCAGTCTAATTTAAATTCTATTTGGTTTATTTTTAAAATTAGGGTTTGTTTCGCCTTCATTCTTCTTTTGCCTTGCCTCTTTTCAGGGTTAACCTTAAAGCGTCCTATCAACCATATCAGATCAAATCCGAGCTAAGTACCCTTACCTATTTAATTATTTTTTTTTTATATATATATTTATTTATTCTTTATTTTAGGGTCAATCCCGTTCGCCTTTGAACTAGCCATACACTCACCCTATTTTTGTGTGTTTGCATTCTCAGGGTTTGTCGATCGGCAAAGCTACAAGTTTGGTAACCCTAAACCTTGTTTTCCTGTTTTATTATTACTTATGTCAAACCCTGATTAAGGGATCCGCTGGTTACAATTTCCCGCCCCCGTATTTTGTTATATTTGCGTGGTTAGTAATTTAGGGAGTGCAAGATTGTAATTAACCTAGAATCACTAATTTACAAGATAATATATTGAATTAACCACGTGATTGTTGCACACACGCACCCTTTTGGGGTAACCTCTCTGTTGCCTTGTTGCCTTGTTGCCTGTTGCCTGTTGCCTTTGTGTTTTTTTGCAGAATAAGCCACGTCCCTCGAATATGAGGATACCTCAGCCGTGTTGCCTTGATAAAAAGGTCACGACCCTAAATGATGCTGCCTTCGATACACTAACATGACCTCGACCCTCGGATGTTGCCTACGGAAGAAGGCTGAGGTATCTTCTGGTTGCCTAACAAAAATGGCTTATTCTGATCCTTGCCTTAGACTACCTGCCCCTCTATGGCATGGGTCAGTCTTTGGGCAAAGGATATCTCGACGACCCTTCAACCTCCAAACGAAAGGCTTCCTGCCCACTTATGGCAAGGATTGACCCTTTCATTCTGAAAGGCTAAAAAGAGACCTATCATCTGAGTTTAAGGTAATTGCCCCTAATTGCCTTGCAATGCTCAATTTTCATATTCTTTCTCGCAATTCTTCAAAAAAACTGGCTACGCTCATTCACGAGCTAAAGTCCGCTTTTTTTCTTTCATCTACTTTTTTTAAAGACAAACGAGCAAGCAAAGCAATTAAGAGCCCATGGAAAACCATGGATGCAAAGGGTGCCTTACACCTTCCCTTTGCATAAATTACCCCCCGAACTTAGATTTCTCTAAAAAGGTTTTTTTCTGTTTCTTTTAGCCTTTCCGAATTTGTTTGGATAAAATAAAAGTCGGTGGCGACTCATGCTTAACCGCGACATTTCGATTAAAAAAGTCAGTTCACCGTATTACAGAACTGGCGACTCCACTGGGGATATGATCTTGATTAAGAGGGGTTACCTTAAAAGTTTAGGATTCACCTTAAATGTTTTCTATTGTTTGCTTTGTTTGTTTTATTTTTCAGGGGCGTTTTGGGAATTAACTGATGGACGAATCCTATTCCCGGATTCAAGAACACTTAAGATTAGGAGTGGCATAGTCATGGCGACCTCTTTCACATATGTGGGAGATGAGTCAATATGAAGTTCACGCTTGAGTTAGGACTCCATAGCATATGCACACCTTTCTCAAATGAGGGGGGTCTATGTATGTGTCTGTGGGTGCGCCGGAGCTCAAGGACCTTTAGTTACCCTTAACCCATCCTGGCCTTTAGGAACGTAGTGGGGGGACTACCCTTGACAAATGTTAAGGACTAGTCGCTACCCGATACTACAATTCAGATAGGTTCTTTCTCAAAGTATCATTGCATGGTGCGAATGCATCATGTCCGAGGGTGCTTTAGAAGGGCTGACAATTCTGGATAACTTGTAGAACCCGTTGCTGAAATCTCCTTATCCATAGAAATACCCTTGGGAAGGACACCTGATCAGACTCCATGCAAGCCTTAATCCAAAAATTGTGTGACTTGTGTGACTTGTTTGTGTTTACTACTAACCTTCATTTCCTCGCAGGTTTTGTTGAAAGGATTTGTTTGTCCTTACCATCTCACACCAAGTCTAATGAACTGCATTCGCATAACATCATGACATCATAAGCATAACATGATTTAACTAACCCTTTCAAGGATCTTAGGGATTTAGGGCGCACAATTCCAGGTACTCTTATCAAGGACTAAAGTCCTATCAAGGGGCAAGAGGATTTATTTTCCTCTGGCCACATACCTTCCAGTTCAGAGACACTGTACCTATCAAGGGGCAAGAGGATTTATTTTCCTCTAGCCATGTACCTTCAAAATCGGAAATTCCCGAATCAGAGGCTATGACCCACTGGATATGGTGAGCTTGATTCCCCTAAAAGAACATCCAGAAATCAGAGTTCTTCAAACGAAGAAGCGACCAAATCATTTTTAACGTCGCTAACTAAATTTCTAGAGATCCTTGAAAATATTGCATCTGCATTCATAACATTGCATCACAGGTTCCCGCCACAGGTTTCTTACTTCCCCGCTGTTTATTTCAGCATCATGAATCTCGAGCAATCAGTTAAAGACCTTCAAGCTCAGAATGCCCAATTTCAAGATCTGATCCTGAACTTATCCAAGGGGCAAGACGAGCTGAAAACCCTTCTGACTAAGAAGGAGAAAAAGACCAAGAAGCCCAAAGGAGTGATCAACCTAGGAAGAAGATTCAAGGGTCGTCCCAAGAAGGCTACAGAAACAGTTCCTAAAGATGAGGAAGAGGAAGAGGAAGGAGATGATCTTAGTGTCAAGAACAATCAGGGAAGCCATGTAGGTTCTGATGGCCAGGAGGAAGAAGAAGAGGAAGATGAGTATCCTCAAGATGAGGATTATGCTGATGAGAAGTATAGACTACTAGAAGAGCGCCTGAGAAGCGTGGAAATTCAGAAGGTACCTGGGCTGGATTTTGAAGAACTAGGACTCGTTCCTGGGGTAGTTATTCCTCCAAAATTCAAAACTCCCGCCTTTGCTAAGTATGATGGAGTCTCTTGTCCAAAGATGCACTTGAGGTCTTATGTAAGAAAGATTCAGCCCCACACTGCTGATAAGAGGCTCTGGATCCATTTCTTCCAAGAGAGTTTATCTGGGACTCAACTCGAATGGTACTATCAACTGGAAAGTACCAACATCCGTACTTGGGAAGATTTGGTTGTTGCTTTCTACCAGCAATACCAATACAATGCTGACCTCGCACCTACTCGCATACAACTACAAAGCATGTCTATGGGACCCAAGGAAAGTTTCAAGGAGTATGCTCAAAAATGGAGAGATCTAGCTGGAAGAGTCAAACCCTCCTTGAATGATAGAGAATTGGTTGATATGTTCATGAATACACTGACTGGTCCTTTCTACAGCCATTTGCTGGGAAGTTCGTCATCTGGATTCACTGACCTCATACTGACTGGGGAACGTGTTGAAAACGGTATTCGAAGCGGTAAAATTCAAGTGGCTACGTATGCTAATACCTCAAAGAAAGCGCACAATGAGAGGAATGAATCTAATTTTGTGGGGACGGTCCTAGCCTCCAATCAAGTGCCGACACAACAAAGGGGCAACCAACGTAAACAAGGTGCATCTAAAAGGCAATTCACAAAGATCAACATAACTTTGGCCGAAGCGTTACAACAGTTGCTTAAAGCAGGGTTGATTACTTTAAAGGATCCTCCTCTGAAGCCCAACACCTTATCTCATCAATATAATCCTAATGCAAGATGCGCTTATCACTCTGATAGTATTGGACATGACACTAATGATTGTTGGCCATTAAAGAACAAGATCCAGGATATGATCGACGCCGGAGAAATTGAGTTCGACCCCCCTGCAACCATGCCCAATCACAACAAGTTTGGCTAGAAGGATGAACTATTTAGATCATTAGATTTACTTTCATTTGCAATTTCTATTCTGTTTGTTTAAAACATTCGACTTATGACAGACATTATCTGTTTTAATAATTATCATCCGTGCATTGCCTATGTTTGTCTTGAATACATTATTTCGTTATCACTCATTTTAAATTGCGTTTTACTTTGCATATGTTTTGTGTCAACTCCTGTTAAGTTGTAAGCCTTTTGAGGGAGGATGACGAAAAAGATACCGCAACCTCATACAATATGCTTTTGAACGTACTATGTTGACGATGTACAGGCATTGTTTCGATTCCTAAACAGTGGAGATATAAGGATGTTAATCCCTCGTCAACCCCTTTTGAGCCTAAGAAGTAGAAGTTTATTTCTTGTACTAATTAAAACTCTTGATCATAACCTGGGGCAGGGTAGTTCTCTGTTAATTTGGCTGTGCATTCTATTTTAAGAGAATCATTCAGTACATCTTTCAACAAAGGTTTCAATCACAAACGTTCAGCCGCACACATCAAAGAAGTGTCGGAAATGTCAATCAAAAGACAATGACGGTTCATCAATCATCAAACAAGGCAGTCAATATCTTTCAAAAAAAAATGGAAAAAACATATATACAAAGAAAAGCCTGCTAAGTCAAAAATCAAAAAGAAGACTTAGGCAAAAATCAAGGCGTCCCGCTGACTGTAAGCTCCAAAGAGACAGTTCAGGCAAAAGCTAGGGATATCAAAAAGATGAAAAAAAAAGAAGTCAATAAATGCTTGAACAACTCAAAGTTGTGACTACCAAAAGGAAGAAGTGACTGCCATCTCAAAAGTTCTCTTTGTTTGTGAACCATCATCATTATCAAAGGTGCAAATCCAAAAGTCTCTTGGAACCTGAATGCATAAGTTGAATTAACTGAGCTTAGGACTGAAGAACATCACGAAGAAGGGGATGGGTATAAATAAATTTTGAGCCATTATCCTTTGTTTCTAAAACCGTGAACAAAGCCACGTTACAACCCTTGAAAGTCCTAACTGAAGCATGGTTAGTTCGAAAGCATACTGTCACCAAAAAGGTATCCCGACTCCTTAAGGTTTACTAAAATGCTGAGTGGATATTTCGCTTCTACAAAAAATAGCATGTTTTACAAATATCACGCTTTTACATCTTTTGTTTTAATGTGTTTCCAAAAACTCAAGACAAACGTATGCATTGCATCTCATGAATACATTATTAAACATATTCTGCTACATAATTTCAAATGTTAGCAACAGAAAGAATTTGCACAGGGTACAACTAATGATTGAAAGATATCCCGACAGACAAAATTACTCCAAGGAAGCCATGTCTCTTACGTATACAAGGGGCATGACATGTTTTGTCCAATCAATCTGGGGCAATCAAGTCAAGATTCTGAGAATCTCTCATGGATGCTCGAACAATCAGGGGCATGCATCCAAGCATATCTAAAGCTACTCCCCAATCAACGTGAGACATTGTCATGAGCCTATGATTACTGGGGGCATATCGCCCATAGTAAACATCTCATAAAGCCCTCGCGAGGCGAATCTTTGCAAAGTTCCTGCGAACTGGGGCAAATCTATGCAAGTCCAAATTCAACATCTTGATCAATACTCAGTGGCGTGTCCTGAACCAAGTAGTAAGTTACTAGGATACTGGGGGCAACTTTCAAGACACCCATGTCTCCCCACAGAGCCAGGTTCACAAAACCACCTCCCCGCAGAGTAATCATTAAGAAGACATCTTCAAACATATTCGTCTCAACAAAGACACGACTCCCCAACAGAGTTTACATCTTCCGCATTACCGGTCATCCAATGTGTTGCTCTTCTCCAACATGGTTTATCTCTAAAATCAGGGTACATCAAACTACTAATCATCCCCAAGCAGAAACCATAAATCACCAGCTGAGCATCTTCAAGACAAGATCCGACAATAAAATCACAAAGATATAGAGATTTATTTTCTCAATCAGGACAACATAAATCATATTCGCATATCATATGTCACAAACATATTCATACCTTGCATACATCACTTCATGCAAGTTTCTCATTTATTTTGAGAACCCCATCTCATTCATTACATGCATCATGACATTGCATACTTTGTTTTCAGGTTCCACCTCGACAATCATTCCTCTCAGATATAATCGAGCTGGAGATTCATTCTAACAAGCCTTTTTACATTCCAAAACTTCGTCAAATAACTCATCAACCCTAACAAACAAACATTCTCTATCAGATATGGTCTAATATATGACCCGTTCCGGTATTCTTAATCAGATATGGTCTAACATACGACCCGTTCCGGTATTCTTAATCAGATATGGTCTAACATACGACCCGTTCCGGTATTCTCTATCAGATATGGTCTAATATATGACCCGTTCCGGTATTCTTAATCAGATATGGTCTAACATACGACCCGTTCCGGTATTCTTAATCAGATATGGTCTAACATACGACCCGTTCCGGTATTCTTAATCAGATATGGTCTAACATACGACCCGTTCCGGTATTCTTAATCAGATATGGTCTAACATACGACCCGTTCCGGTATTCTTAATCAGATATGGTCTAACATACGACCCGTTCCGGTATTCTTAATCAGATATGGTCTAATATACGACCCGTTCCGGTATTTTTAGTCAGATATGGTCTAAATGTATGACTCGTTCTGGCATTATCCATCAGATATGGTTTAATGTATGACTCGTTCTGGTATTCACCTTCAGATATGGTTTAATGAATAACTCGTTCTGATATCCCTCCTCAGATATGGTCTAATGTACGACTCGTTCTGCTATTTCTCTTCAGACATGGTCTAATGCATAGCTCGTTTTGATATTCCTCTTTAGATATGGTCCAATGTATGACTCATTCTAACACGATCAATCTCTAACAAATACTTCTCAAACACTCCAAACCGAATCTAATGCATGATTTGCTGGATGGCATCTTCAAGCCCATCTCCGACAAAAGTCCCTACATCAGCTAGGGCAAATTTCTTGGTATTCTAGTGTTCAATCATCTTCCACCTTCAGATAACGACTGGCACACAAACCACTCACTCTTCAGGTTTAAGATAATTGAACAGGGGCAGCTGTCATACCCCAAAATTTGCCCACACTATTTCTCCTATTCAAGTTTCAAATCCATATGCAAAGCTCCTATACAAATTCTCCTATACAAGGCTCTGAACTAGGGTTTGTTTCATTCAAAGGAAAATCACTGAATCAATGGCTCAAGGTGGTTCCATAGGGTCACAAACATCCCAAATAATCTCCATGTAAAGTTTCAAGTCAATCAGAGCAAATTGAGTCCCTCAAATCCTGATTAGGTCAACAGTCGACTCTCAAGGGCAAAATAGTCATTTCAAGTCAATATACAGTCAAAGTTCAAGGTATTTGGTCAACAACATCCTCATAACCCTAAAATCATCATTTGATCAAGGGTTGATCATGATGATGCAAGGAAAGATCAGAAAAGTCAAAGGTCAAAAGTTACTATTTTGAGCATGAACTGAAAAAAGTCAACCAAACTTTGAAAATTCACCAAATATTCATACTTCATCAGAAAAATTCCCAATAAAGCTCATTTTAAAGGGAATTCATTCCTCCATCCAATGGTTCAAGAATCAGAGCTCGTAGGTCAATGGTTTAAGAGATATGGCTTCATACATTATAGGTCCTTTTCAAAAGTCAACAAAAAGACACTTTTTTTCAAAAGGACATAAAATGAACATGGAAAATAATTTTGATATGAGACCAAAGACACTGGTTAGAGGACTCTCTAAGGTTTCTAAAAAGTCTTAGAACACTTCCATACCTCAAAGATTGAGAGAGATATGCCTTGTCAAAGTTGGACTATTTTGGAGGGAAAAATGTAAAGGAGTTTGAATTTTTTTTGCTAATGGGCCTACATTTTTAAGATCCAAACTTGTTCCTTATGACATTGAGAGCCCATAAATCAATTTTCACGAATTTACTTGAATTGTGTGATTTATTATGAATTTTTATTCATATTAAAAGGAATTTAAAATCAAAATAAATCATATAATTGCAAAAATTTGATTTGATTCTATTATTAACCACTTCCAATCACCAATTAAATCATATATTCAGTAAAAATTCGTGCAAAAGAGATTGATTCAATAAAGATTGAAATTGAGCCAAAATTAGAAGGAAAGTGAAGAAAATTTCAATCAAATTTCCAAGGTTACAAATATTGGATTCAATAAGATTCTTTCTTATTTGATTAACCTAATTCATACTACTATAAGTAGTAAACAAGTTCAGAACCCTAGAGGACGGAAAAAATTTGCTCTGAAGGACCCTAGTTCGTGTGCAAAATCTCAAGGAAACTTCAAATCCAAATTCTGAATTACAAGCCAATTAAAAGTTGTTTGTTGATTGCAACCCGTTCCTGGACCGCTAAGGAAGCATTTGCGATCAAAATCAAAACTCAGAACCTCAAGAACACGAGGTAAGGTCCCACGGTTTGTTCATCTGTAAATTGGTTCGAATTGCGATTTTCATGCATCATCAGTGTTATTTAATTGCATATTATTGTTCATAACAATGCATTGAAGGTTTCTGGAAGTTTAATTGGATTTTCATGCGTGTTTTAGACTAATTACTGTTTTAGGGTTTATGCTCTAAATTTGGGAATTCTGGATTTAGGGAGAATCAGGCGTTGGTATTAATGCAGGTGTGTTCGTATGAATGAGGTGATCACAAATATGGTTTTAGGTTTTATTTTCTGTGCTCGTATGCGATTTTGGCTAGTTGCAGGTGCTGTAGTGACGGTTCAGAAAACCGTAGCTAAAGGTTAGGCTAAAACGACGGTCCAAGGTTGAAGACGACTCCGTGTCTTTGCATGATTGGCCCTTTTCAAACCTGCGCGCGCGCCCTTTGTGCCATGATCACGTGTGCCTCGCTTCCGTACGCATGATGTCCTCTCATGATCTAAACCGTCAGATCTCCACAGTATTGCATCCAACGTCCTTTAATGTGCATGACCATCATACTTCCATGCGCCTGCGCTACACTGAATCAAGAGATAAGTTTCCTTATTATTTTTTTCTTACTTTTAATTATATAAACTTTTTCTTTATTTTTATATATATATATATATATATATATATATATATATATATATATATATATATATATATATATATATATATGTTTTTCAGCCAATCAAAATTTCGTTTTATATATATAAATTATATATTTTTTTTAGGAAAACTATTTTCTTATTTATTTTATAAAACATTTATTGTATATTCTAATTATGAATAGTTATTAAATTGATTTAATTATTTAAAAACCTTCAAAAATTCGTATTTGATTCATTAAAATTCTAAAAAACTCAAAAAATATATATTTGTTCTCGATTAAATTTTTTTTTTCTTTTTTCGTCCCGATTTAATTAATTAGGTCGCGAGACCAATAATTAATTAAATCGTTTGTGTTCTCTTATGTGATTTACACGTAGTCAGGTTTTTAACGAACATCTCCTACGCTAAAAACTCGGTTTCTTTGCCTATTTCAGGTTCACTTCTTAAATGCTCTCCGAATACGCGCCAATCTCAAAACGCGAAGTTAAGCGTTCTATTCAGTCTAATTTAAATTCTATTTGGTTTATTTTTAAAATCAGGGTTTGTTTCGCCTTCATTCTTCTTTTGCCTTGCCTCTTTTCAGGGTTAACCTTAAAGCGTCCTATCAACCATATCAGATCAAATCCGAGCTAAGTACCCTTACCTATTTAATTATTTTTTTTTTATATATATATTTATTTATTCTTTATTTTAGGGTCAATCCCGTTCGCCTTTGAACTAGCCATACACTCACCCTATTTTTGTGTGTTTGCATTCTCAGGGTTTGTCGATCGGCAAAGCTACAAGTTTGGTAACCCTAAACCTTGTTTTCCTGTTTTATTATTACTTATGTCAAACCCTGATTAAGGGATCCGCTGGTTACAATTTCCCGCCCCCGTATTTTGTTATATTTGCGTGGTTAGTAATTTAGGGAGTGCAAGATTGTAATTAACCTAGAATCACTAATTTACAAGATAATATATTGAATTAACCACGTGATTGTTGCACACACGCACCCTTTTGGGGTAACCTCTCTGTTGCCTTGTTGCCTTGTTGCCTGTTGCCTGTTGCCTTTGTGTTTTTTTGCAGAATAAGCCACGTCCCTCGAATATGAGGATACCTCAGCCGTGTTGCCTTGATAAAAAGGTCACGACCCTAAATGATGCTGCCTTCGATACACTAACATGACCTCGACCCTCGGATGTTGCCTACGGAAGAAGGCTGAGGTATCTTCTGGTTGCCTAACAAAAATGGCTTATTCTGATCCTTGCCTTAGACTACCTGCCCCTCTATGGCATGGGTCAGTCTTTGGGCAAAGGATATCTCGACGACCCTTCAACCTCCAAACGAAAGGCTTCCTGCCCACTTATGGCAAGGATTGACCCTTTCATTCTGAAAGGCTAAAAAGAGACCTATCATCTGAGTTTAAGGTAATTGCCCCTAATTGCCTTGCAATGCTCAATTTTCATATTCTTTCTCGCAATTCTTCAAAAAAACTGGCTACGCTCATTCACGAGCTAAAGTCCGCTTTTTTTCTTTCATCTACTTTTTTTAAAGACAAACGAGCAAGCAAAGCAATTAAGAGCCCATGGAAAACCATGGATGCAAAGGGTGCCTTACACCTTCCCTTTGCATAAATTACCCCCCGAACTTAGATTTCTCTAAAAAGGTTTTTTTCTGTTTCTTTTAGCCTTTCCGAATTTGTTTGGATAAAATAAAAGTCGGTGGCGACTCATGCTTAACCGCGACATTTCGATTAAAAAAGTCAGTTCACCGTATTACAAAGTGTCTTTGGAAGAGCTTATCAGTGCCTTGAGAAGCCATGAAATAGAGCTGGATGCAAACGAGCCTCAGAAGAAAGGTAAGTCTATTGCATTAAAATCAAATGTTAAAAAATGCACTAATGCTTTTTAGGCTAGAGAAGAAGATCCTGAAGAATCAGAATCTGAAGAAGAAGAAGAAGATGAACTGTCCATGATCTCCAGAAGGGTAAACCAACTCTGGAAGAGCAAACAAAGGAAGTTCAGAGGCTTCAGAAGTTCAAAGAGATTTGAACGTGGAGAATCTTCTAGTGACAGAAGATCTGACAAGAAGAAGGTTGTCTGCTATGAGTGCAATGAGCCTGGACATTACAAGAACGAGTGTCCAAAACTTCAGAAGGAGAATCCCAAAAAGAAGTTTCATAAGAAGAAAGGTCTTATGGCAACATGGGATGATTCTGAATCAGAATCAGAATCAGACTCTGAAGGAGAACAAGCCAACTTTGCGCTGATGGCTACAGAAGATGATGGATCAGAATCTACATCAGAATCAGATTCTGAAGAGGTATTTTCTGAACTATCTAGAGAAGAGTTAGTTTCCAGTCTAACAGAACTTCTGGAACTCAAGGCTCATCTTAGTATCAAATACAAAAAGCTGAAGAAGCAGTTTGAATTTGAAACTAAGAAGCTGGAAGTGGAAAATTCTGAACTGAAGGAAAAAGTTTTAAATCTATCCAAAGATAGTGGATCTCCTTCTGAAACAGAAAAATCCATTCCTAGCATAAATCATATTCTGAAAGAATATGACTCGAGCTTCAGAAAGTTCTTATCTAGAAGTATTGGTAGAAGTCATCTTGCTTCAATGATATATGGTGTTTCTGGAAACAAAAGGTTTGGCGTTGGCTATGAGGGTGATACCTCACATAAATTTGAACCTGTTGATGATCTGAAGATCACATACAAGCCATTGTATGATCAGTTCAAATATGGCCATGCTCATGATATTAGGCTCACTTCACATGCACAGAAGTTTAACACTGTTCACACTAAGAAGCATGTGACACATCTTAAGAAACATCATGATGACAAACCTAAAGAATATCATGCTGTTCCTCCTGTTAAATATTTTGCTAAACCCAAGTTCAATCAGAACTTGAGGAAAACTAACAAGAAAAGACCCAAGAAATTGTGGGTACCTAAGGAAAAGATAATTTCTGTTGCAGATATCCTTGGCAGCAAAGAAGACAAAAAGCAAAATGTCATGGTACCTGGACTCTGGGTGCTCGCGACACATGACGGGAAGAAGGTCTACATTCCAAGACCTGGTGCTTAAACTAGGTGGAGAAGTCAAGTTTGGAGGAGATCAGAAGGGCAAAATCATTGGCTTTGGAACCATAAGTATTGGTAACTCTCCTTCCATAACTAATGTACTTCTGGTAGAAGGATGAACGCATAACTTATTGTCCATAAGTCAATTAAGTGACAATGGTTATGATATAATCTTCAATCAAAAATCTTGCAAGGCTGTAAGTCAGAAGGATGGCTCAATCCTATTTACAGGCAAGAGAAAGAACAACGTTTATAAGACAAATCTTCAGGATCTTAAGAATCAGAAGGTGACTTGTCTTATGTCTGTTTCTGAAGAGCAATGGGTCTGGCACAGAAGATTAGGACATGCTAGTTTGAGAAAGATTTCTCAGATTAACAAACTAAATCTGGTCAGAGGACTCCCAAATCTGAAATACAAATCAAATGCTCTTTGTGAAGCATGTCAGAAGGGCAAGTTCTCCAGACCTGCATTCAAGTCTAAGAATGTTGTTTCTTCCTCAAGGCCGTTAGAACTCTTACACATTGATCTGTTTGGCCCAGTCAAAACAGTATCTGTCAGAGGAAAGAAATATGGATTAGTCATTGTTGATGATTATAGCCGCTGGACATGGGTAAAGTTCTTGAAACACAAGGATGAGTCTCATTCAGTGTTCTTTGAATTCTGCACTCAGATTCAATCTGAGAAAGAGTGTAAAATCATAAAGGTTAGAAGTGACCATGGTGGCGAATTTGAGAACAGATTCTTTGAGGAATTCTTCAAAGAAAATGGTATTGCCCATGATTTCTCTTGTCCTAGAACTCCACAACAAAATGGAGTTGTAGAGCGAAAGGATAGGACTCTACAAGAAATGGCCAGAACCATGATCAATGAAACCAATATGGCTAAGCATTTCTGGGCAGAAGCAATAAACACTGCGTGTTATATTCAGAATAGAATCTCTATCAAACCTATTCTAAATAAGACTCCTTATGAATTGTGGAAGAACAGAAAGCCCAACATTTCATATTTCCATCCTTTTGGATGTGTATGTTTTATTCTGAATACTAAAGATCATCTTGGTAAGTTTGATTCTAAAGCACAAAAGTGTTTCCTTCTTGGATATTCTGAACGCTGTAAAGGCTATAGAGTATACAATACTAAAACATTGATTGTAGAAGAATCAATCAATATCAGGTTTGATGATAAGCTTGGTCTTGAACAACAAAAGCAGTTTGAGAATTTTGCAGATTTTAATATTGATATATCAGAAGCTGAAGAACCAAGAAGCAAAGCTACAGAAGCTGGCAGTCTCAGAAGCAATGAATCAGAAGATCAAGTTGCTGCATCTTTAGAGAATCTCAGGATTTCTGAAGAGCCAACAGTCAGAAGATCACCTAGACTTGCTTCAGCTCATTCAGAAGATGTGATCCTTGGGAAGAAATATGATCCCATCAGAACAAGAGCATTCCTTAAGAACAGTGCAGAATGTCAATTAGGTCTTGTTTCTTTGATCGAGCCAACTTCTGTTGATCAAGCTCTAGAAGATCTTGACTGGATAATTGCCATGCAAGAAGAACTAAATCAGTTTACAAGGAATGACGTATGGGACTTGGTTCTTAGACCAAAAGGATTTAACATCATCGGCACTAAGTGGGTGTTCAGAAACAAGCTAAGCGAAAAGGGAGAAGTGGTAAGAAACAAAGCCAGACTGGTTGCTCAAGGTTATAGTCAGCAAGAAGGGATTGGCTACACAGAAACCTTTGCACCATTGGCCAGGTTAGAATCTATTCGTCTATTAATTTCTTTTGCCACTCAACATAACATCACTCTTTATGAGATGGATGTTAAGAGTGCCTTCTTAAATGATTATATAGATGAAGAAGTTTATGTCCATCAACATCCTGGTTTTGAAGACTCCAAGTCTCCAAATCATGTTTTTAAATTAAAGAAATCATTATACGGATTGAAGCAAGCTCCGAGAGCTTGGTATGAACGTTTAAGTTCCTTCCTTCTGGAAAATGGTTTCACTAGAGGAAAAGTGGACACTACTCTCTTTTGTAAAACCTTTAAAAAGGATATTTTAATATGTCAAATATATGTTGATGATATCATATTTGGAACATCTAATGCTACACTTGGAAAGGAGTTTGCTGAGTCTATGCAGGCTGAATTTGAAATGAGCATGATGAGAGAACTCAAGTATTTCCTTGGAATTCAAATCAACCAAACTTCTGATGGAACTTATGTTCATCAAACAAAGGATGTGAAAGAACTTCTGAAGAAGTTTAATCTTTCTGAAAGCAAAGAAGCCAAAACTCCTATGCATCCAACATGTGTCCTAGGTAAGGATGAGGTAAGTAAGAAGGTAGATCAGAAGTTGCACAGAGGTATGATTGGATCTCTTCTATACCTAACTGCTTCTAGACCTGACATTCTCTTCAGTGTTTGTTTGTGTGCTAGATTCCAATCAGATCCGAGAGAATCTCATTTAACTGCGGTTAAGAGAATTCTGAGGTATCTGAAAGGTACTACTAATGTTGGTTTAGTTTACATAAGATCCAAAGATTACAACTTAGTAGGATTCTGTGATGCTGACTATGCTGGAGATAGAATTGAAAGGAAAAGTACTTCTGGAAGTTGTCAATTCCTTGTAAGTCATCTGATATCATGGTACAACAAGAAGCAAGCTACAATTGCCCTCTCAACAACAGAAGCAGAATATGTTGCTGCTGCTGGTTGTAGCACACAAATGCTCTGGATGAGAAGTCAGCTAGAAGATTATCAAATATATGAGAGTAACATTCCTATTTTCTGTGATAATACTTCTGCTATATGTTTATCTAAGAATCCTATTTTACATTCAAAAGCTAAACATATTGAGATTAAACATCATTTCATAAGGGACTATGTTCAGAAGGGTGTTATATCTTTAAACTTTGTGGATACAGACTAGGGGTGGCAAAACGGGCCGGGGCCCGCCGGGCCGCCCGCGCACCCGCCAAAAATTGGCGGGTTGGGTTGAGATTTTAGGCTCGCCGCTCGCCAAAACCCGCCCCGCCAAAACCCGCCGCCCGCCATACCCGCCCCGCCAAAGTCCGCCGCTCGCCAAAACCCGCTCCTCCTCCAAAAATCACTCTTTTTTTAGTTAATTCTAGTAATTGCAATTCTTGATGGTTTATTTTATACATTTATTTATAAATATATGTAATATTTTTTAGAGTAAATTTGTTAAAAAATTACTTTTATAAAAAATTGTTTTAAAAAATAAGTGAAAAGTTTAATTAAAAGGTAAAAAAGCATATTAATCTATTAAAAAAATATAAATAAAAATAGGCGGGTAAGCCCGCCGCCCGCCAACCCGCCATCTTGGCGGGGCGGGCATGATTTTGATGCCCATTTTACTTGGCGGGCATGCCCGCCCCGCTCATTTTTTGGCGGGCATAAGGCGGGGCGGGCGGCGGGCGGGGCGGGCGGCCCGTTTTGCCACCCCTAATACAGACCATCAATGGGCTGATATCTTTACAAAACCCCTTGCTGAAGATAGGTTTAAGTTCATTCTGAAGAATATCAGTATGGATTTATGCCCAGAATGAGAAGATGAGAAGATCTTATGTATGAGTATCTTCTGAAATAAGAATGAATTAGGCTTGTATAAGAAGTTCTGACTGTAATCAATTAGAAGTAATGATTCTGTTATTACTAACGTTTCATTGTCTAAGTTGACTCAGAATCTCTTTAAAAGTAAAACAGCTGTAACTGGCTATCCAGATGGTAAACACGTGTTCACTATTCCTGGACAAGCGTGCGTGCAGTTGAGGGGACGCCTACTTAGGTAACTGTGCTAATCACTTCCTTTGTCATTATTATCTCTCCTCACGTCACGTAACATTAAATGCTATCCATCATTTCATTTTATTTCTTTTTCGTTTTATATTCCTCAAACGTTTCTTTTCCCTCCTATATATTTCCACTCTCTTGCATTCAGTTTCTTTTTGTTTTTCATCTGAATCTTTTATGTTTTTGATGTTATGACAAAAAGGGGGAGAAATATGTGATAAATGATTTGATTTAATCAGTTGCTTTACTAACAGAACTTGCAAAGTTCTATGCTTTTTAGTTGTGTTGTTGCAGGAACTGAAGATCAACACAAGAAGCAACAAGATAATGAATCAAGCTCTTGGATTCTTGAAGCAAGCTGAGTGCTATGAAGCTTCAGAATCAGAAGCAAGAAGGAAGAATGTTCAGATATTCTGATGATAGAATATGATCTGAAACATTGTTTATATGCTCTGACACATACCATATGGCTCTGATACATATTATGTGTTCTTGGCTCTGATACATATTATATGTTCTGAAACATATTCTATGTTCTGAATCATTCATGCTGACTGTTGTCGTTTAGTTTTGTTCTGTAACATTTCAGGATATAGAGATGCTCTGATGATGCTCTGATACATTCAACAATGTTCTGATACAATCTAGCATGAAGTGATGTAAGTACAAATTCAAGTTCTGAAGCTGTCCGATGGAAGCAGAAGTCAGAAGCTGTGAATGTTCTGAAGATCAAAGAAATTCAAGTTCTGAACTGTCCTAGGGAAGCATAAGTCAGAAGCTGTGAATGTTCTGTGGATCTAAAGAAATTCAAGATCTGAAGCTGTCCTATGGAAGCAAAAATCAGAAGTCATGAATGTTCTGAAGATCAAGCACTGTGAACGTCTCTACTGAAATACTTAGGGAAGTCTTTTATTATTAAAACTTTTCCAGTATTAATTTCAGGGGGAGATTATTCATCTCAGGAGGAGATTGTTAATCTCAGGGGGAGACATATTCACATGCTTATGTTATAGCTGTGTAATTGTCTTTATCTGTCTGCTCTTTCTGATCGCAAATTCATATCATTTATATATGTTTTTGTCATCATCAAAAAGGGGGAGATTGTTAGAACAAGATTTGTTCTGATTAATATTCTTAGTTTTAATGATAACAAGGATATGAATTTTCTGTGAGATAATGTGGTACTCTAATACATTGCAATTTCCTTTTCAGGAAATATATATAAAGAGTATGCACAAGTCAACGCTCAGAAGCTTTGTCTCAGAAGGTTCATCATGCAACATCAGAACATGGTCTGGCAAGACATCAGAAGATGGTCAAGGCAGAATCAGAACATGGGTCTATGGAAGCATCAAAAGAACTTGAGATCAGAAGCAGAAGCAGAAGCATTGAAGTTCTCATGGTATCACGCTCAGAAGCACTTCAAGGTCAGAAGACAAGAAGATGCTATGCACCAAGTTGTTTGACTCTGATGATATTCAAACGTTGTATACACAAACATCATATCATAAGAAAGTACAGGTGGCAGGCTACGCTGACTGACAAAAGGAACGTTGGAAGCTATTAAAGGCAACGTCAGTAGACACAGCGTGAACAAGGCTCGAGGTAGTTGACAAAAGCGTGAAACATTAAATGCAATGCTGTACGGAACACGCAAAGCATTAAATGCTCCCAACGGTCATCTTCTCAAACGCCTATAAGTATGAAGTTCTGATGAGAAGCAAGGTTAACAACTCTGAACCAATTTTGTGAATATTAACTTGCTGAAACGCTGTTCAACTCAAAGCTCAGAAACTTCATCTTCATCAAAGCTCACTACAATGCTGTTGTAATACATTAGTGAGATTAAGCTTAAACGTTAAGAGAAATATCACTGTTGTGATTATAGCTTTTCAGAAGCATTTGTAATACTCTTAGAATTGATTACATTAATTTGTAAGTAACTAGAGTGATCAAGTGTTTATCAGGATACTTTAGGAAGTCTTAGCTTGTGTCTAAGCAGTTGTATTTAGAGTGATCACGTGGTGGTCAGGATACTCTAAGAAAGTCTTAGCTTGTGTCTAAGCATTTGTTCCTAGAGTGATCAGGTTGTGATCAGGATACTCTAGAAGACTTAGTTGTGGGCTAAGTGGAAAACCATTGTAATCTGTTGCGATTAGTGGATTAAATCCTCAGGTGAGGTAAATCACTCCGTGGGGGTGGACTGGAGTAGTTTAGTTAACAACGAACCAGGATAAAAATAACTGTGCAATTTATTTTTATCGTCCAAGTTTTTAGACTACACTTACTCAAACCCCCCTTTCTAGGTGTTTTTCTATCCTTCATCTAACAATCGTTCCTATCAAACGGATATGCTTGATCCCTTCTATATGCACCCAAGCGATAATCCCAGCATCGTACTCGTCTCCTTGTCCCTCAAAAACAATAACTTTCATTCTTGGTCTCGATTTGTCAAAGTAGCTATTCGCTCTAAAAACAAAATGGGTTTCATCGGTGGGACTCTCACTTGTCCTCCTTCTAATGACCATAAAGCTCTCGCTTGGGACTGATGCAATATAATGTTCATGGCTTGGCTTACCAATTCTATCGAACCAGAAATATCCGAAAGCGTTCTTTGGATGGACACTGCACACAAGATTTCGCAAGAACGATACCACCAAGGAGATATATTTCGTGTCTCTGGCCTACAAGAGGAAATCTTCACACTTAAAAGAGGTGATTCTAACATCACTTAGTATTTCACATCACTGAAAAAGCTTTGGCAGGAATTAGATGATTTTTTTCCCTATATCATCGTGTATTTGCCTTGTCAAATGCTCATGCACGCTTTCACAGTCCATCAAAGATTATAGGGAAAATGATTATGTCATTAGGTTCTTGAAAGGGTTGAATGACCAATACTCTACTTTTAGATCAAACATTATGTTGATGCACCCTCTCCCTCCTATCAATAGGGTCTTCTCTCTATTAATTCAACAAGAGAGACAATTTTCCTCGCCCATTGCAGAAGATAAATTTGTTGCTAAGGTTTCCAAACCATACTTCAAAGGAAGAAACTGGGATTTCACCAACAAATCCACGTTTACCAGACGTGGCCATGGCATCAAAATTTGTTCCTATTGTCGAAAACCAGGCCACATTGTTGATGTTTGGTTCAAAAAGCATGGACTACCGCCATGCCTAAAGAAAGAAAACATGACCCAATCTACGACAAATGAAGACAATGCAGAGCAAAACCATCACCAATCATTGGAAACTCCCTCTGAAAGCACCACCATTGGATTCATACTTGAGAAACAATAGGCACTCATTGCTCTGCTCAATCAAAGCACTGTTACCCATAATTCAACAATTCATCAACTTCACTTTTCCTTTACTGCTTCACCAGATATCCCTTCTCAACATTCTAATGATTATATTGATAACAATTAGATTCTTGACACTAAACTCTCCAAACCTCTAACATACCTATAAGAATACCATTGTGGCATGTTACAAGGTATATAGTTTTCCCCTACTTCCAACACAGGTAACTCTAATTATCCTATCTCTAACTATCTCAATTACAATAACTTATCTACTAATCACAAAATTATAACTCTTAAAGTCTCATTCATCACTGAGCCTAATACCTATTCTCAAGCCATTTTGGACTCTAATCGGTAAGAAGCCATTAACAGTGAACTTCATTCGCTCATTAACAATAAAACTCATTAACAATAAAACTTGTGATCTTACACCCCTTCCCCATAACAAACGTGCCATTGGCTGAAAATGGAATTTCAAACTAAAATTCCGAGCTAGTGGTGCAATTGAGAGGTACAAAGCCCAATTGGTTTCCAAAGGCTTTAAGAAAATTAAGGGCTTAGATTACCGTGACACTTTTAGTCCTATTATAAAGATGACCACTACACGACTTCTTCTATCAATAACGGCCACTCAAAATTGGTTCCTACACCAACTTGACATCAATAAAGCTTTTCTCCATGGCGACTTGGAAGAATAATTTTACATGAAAGTGTCACCAGGACTCAAAGTATCTAACAAGTCCCTTGTCTGCAAGCTTAGCAGGTCCATTTACGGCCTAAAACAAGCTAGCAGACAATGGAATCACAAGCTGACGTCTACTTTAATTAATTTACATTATTGTCAATCTAAATCTGACAATTCTTTATTTATAAGGAAAACTGACATTTCATTTACATCTATATTGGTTTATGTTGATGATTTAGTTCTTGTAGGAAATGATATTACTGAAATTAATCACATTAAAACAGTGTTGGACCGATGCAAGAACCTCCCGTTCTTCAAAGCTTTCACTCGATCGAATCCAAACTGCGTAACTCTTGCCAAAACCCTCAAGTCAACACCTTAATCTTGGAGGAAAACCCCTCACATTTTTTTCGTCAAAACCCCCAAAGATTCTCAACCCAATACACCAGTTACACCAACCTAAATTGGATGTTATCAACCTAGTCTATATGACACCCAAGCAAAAAATGATTATGTTTATGTGTTGTTTGCTTGTGTGTATGCGTAGATTGAAGGTTAAAAATGAAGAGAAATCTTTGTATGTGTTTATAGGTTCATCAAGTTTAAAATGATGCATGTATGAAGTAATTATAAGTATGCAAGTTGGAGGAAAAGGGGAAACCTAGAAGTTTGAAAAAGATTTCAATTTTTTATAAAAACTATAACATGTGTTGACACATATAAGTCATGTGTCGAGACATATTAATGCATGCGTCGACCTATATCAATGCAGAGTTTAAAAATGCAGTACTTGTATCGACTTGAAATCGTATGTGTCGACAAATAAGAGTAAATTTGACAGCATGTGTCAACCTGAAACATTGTATGTACACATGCATACAGAAGCTACAGGCTTTATTATTAAAGCACATGTGTCGATTCATACAATCTATGTGTTGACACATAGACTTATGTTTTGAGCAAAATTTGTTTTTTCATGCATGAAATTGATTTTTAATGCCATGAAATTGATTTTTGATGCATGATACCTTTTCCAAACATGTTCACAGTGCATTCTAATATCCCTAACGCAAAGGTGCATATAATAACTTAGAGATATCGTCCAATATACACAAATGCTAAAGTTTTTCTACTTTTGATATCATACAAAATATCTAACGGGTAAGTACAATCACACTATAGAAGAAATAGTCATTTTACCCTAACTCGTGATTAGAAGACGTGGCTAGTTAGGAAAGCGGTTACCCTCTTATACTGACCAAAGGTTAGTTATTAGTTGAAGCACGTCATCCACCCATCACATTCAATGCATGACAAAAAGTTAATTCGTACCACCCGTGCCAAATTGGGTGGCTAGTTAGTTAGCCAAATCCAAATGGCTTCTAGTCTCATACTATAGAGAAAAATAGCCATTTAGCCTAGCCCATGATTAGAAGACGTGGCCAGTTAGAAAAGCGGTTACCCCCTTATACTGACCAAAGGTTAGTTGTTACTTGAGGCACGTCATACCCCACATTCAAGGCATGACAAAAAGTTAATTCATACCACCCGTGCCAAATTGGGTGCCTAGTTAGTTAGCCAAATCCAAACGGCCTCTAGTCTCATATCGAGCAACTATCGCTCAGTGTTGGACGTTATGAGGCAAAACAACGGACGACCTATATCATTGTTCACATTAGGCTAGATTTACCTTTTTTTAGGTTTATTAATTCCTGATTGAGTTTTGGTTGATGTCCCCTATTCTTTTTGTATTTTTTTTCTTTATATGACAACTTCATTAAAATAAATAAATAATAATTTGACTCCTAATCCATAAAACATTATTTTGTTTTCCAAAGAAATAAAAAATATTCTAATATTTTCTAAATCTTATTTTATTAATTTATTAATTTATATTTTAAAATTCTATTATTCGTCTTCCCTTTAAACTTTTTCTCTAAAGAGACCTTCATTGATTGTAGTGAGAACCAATATGAAGTTGAAGTTTATAGTACACAACCGTATTTATTTAAGACCCGTGAATATATGGGTCCCATATATATCATTTTTCTAAAGGCAGACAAACATTAAAAAAGCCTCTATTTTTCAAAGTCACGGGACAAATTAAAGTTGATGTGACATACCTAAATTTAATATAGAGAAAGACCAGAGAAGATACTAGCAAGATGCGATACTATTTTTTTTTTTTTGACAGCAAATATAATATAAATTTTAGAATTAAATATACAATATCACCTATGAGAAATTTACTTTTTTAATAAGCAACCAAAATTTGGATACTAAATATTAAAATTTATATTTTTTGTCTTTTAACCCCACCAGATTCAATATTTAATTTTACACTTAGGGACAATTCAAAAAAAATTATTACATGAGGATAATAAACAAAATACTATTATAGATTATAGAGGATAAAACGATAATCTTCTACTAAAATGATAATAACCATAAATTTTATAATTATTAAAAGTAATATGGTCAAATTATATAATCTTATTATATTTTGAGGTTTAGACTGAATTAAACCATTAAAAGATATTTGTAATTTTTTTTTTTTACGTAAATTGCAGTTTGACGTGAATTTTTTACTCAAATAATCATCTTTTAAAAATCATTATTCAATATATCCTACTTTTTGACATATATTTCAAACTATCAATGTTTCAAATAAATAAAAATTCAATTTTGTAGTCAATAAGCCAAATTCAATTGAAACGGGCTCCTTCCTTTACATGGAAGTGTCAATTGGATTGACACTTTTATTTATTTTTTAAAGCGCCTCAATTCATTAATTTGTCACATACTTCTTTTATTATTTTTTTAATTTGTGTAATAAAAATTATTATAGAAAACTTTTTATATTACATTTTAATATATATTCCAGATAGATTGGAGTGTACTTATGGCAAAAATTTATATAAATAAAAATGCTTTTGTGAATCATTTTCTCCCGATTGCAGTTGATTAATCAAGTGGATAGTGTGATTCAAATCATAGGCCGTGTGATTCAAATCATGTGTAATACGTGACTCGAATCAATTGCTCTAGAATCAGATGAAAAACTAAAAAGTTTGCACAATTTGAATCACGTGTAAGGAATGATTCGTATCAATTTGGACAAAGGTGGCAAAAAAATGTTTTATTCGAATCATGTGAAGATCATGATTCAAATCAAATGGTTTCGGAAAGTTTTTGGTCACTTCTGTTTGATTTGATTTGAATCAAATTACATGTGTAAAATGATTGACTCGAATCAAATATCTCAAAAACTGATTTTTTATGTTTTTAACACTTTTCTCTGCACATGATTTTAAAAAAATGTGCAATGCTTTTAATCCACAAACTCATAGACTTGACTAATAACATTTTGACACTTTTATTTAAAAGCCCCTCACTTCATTTGTCACATACTTCTTTTATAATTTTTTTATTTATATAATATTTTTTTTTTATATTATATTTTAATATACATTTAATATAGATATTGAAGTATACTTATGACAAAATTTTATATAAATAAAAGGGTTTTGTGAATCACTTCCTCACATCATAATTTTTTATAATTATTTTTTCATTTGTTTTAACATGAGTTGTTAGGAATGTTATTTATTTAAGGACAAAGTCTCCTATGAAGATTTCTTTTGGGGTTAGCAAAAATTTTGAGCAAATTAAAGCTAACTGGAACTGCTGGTTACGCGAAAAGTTTAATGGAGGTGAAAGAAAAATTAAAAGAATAGATAGGCTTGTTTCATAGGTATGTATTATGAATGACAATGATGATATCCAACATTGTTGGTGGCCAATTAAGAATTACAAACATGTAAGGGGTATAATGCTAATCGCTCTTCGTGAAACATATGATATTATTTTGATTATTGTATGCTATTAGATATTTTGCATTGTTAAGTCTTCTAATTTGTTGTTTGCCTTACTGTTTTTGCAGCATTGGTGTTTTTTTGTTGTAACCAAAAGTTATTATCTATATTAAATTTGTTGCAAGAAATTTAACAAAAACACTAATTTTATAAAGTACTGTTTCCAGCATTGGGACAATGTTTCCGTGTGTATTCGATAAAACGTCATATACAACACTTTCTTTCTATTTTGTTAGTCGTGTACATTTTGGTTCTAATATGTGTTTGTATGGGCAACCTTTCTTCTTTATTCTCATATTTTCTTCGTGAAAATTACATCTCCTTAATATGTAGGCCAATATTCTTCGCTAGCTACCACTAGAAAGCTATTGTTGTAGACACCAAATAAATTTACCACCTTGTAAACATAAGATAAATGCAAGAATGCGTCCTAGGGAACATTGGACATGCCACAATGACACGATAGCAAAGGAGATGGAAGGCTTGAAACTTTTCAAAATCGAACCAACCTTTATGTAGTTTGACTCAGTACATTGAAACTAAAGTTCTAATTGTCAAATCTTGTGGCCAGATCTGTGTCATATTTTCTAGTTTCCTCCTTTATAACTTTCATACATTTTTCACTAAACAATTTCCCTAATTCTAACACTAGATTCCATTTTGAACCTTTTCTTGCGAATAGTGCTCCCAACCTATAATAGACTGCTCTTACAAGCACAATTATGGGTAGGTTTCTAGTGCCTTAAAAGACATAGTTCATTGATTCCACAATGTTTGTTGTCATGTGACCCCATCATCTACCCACATCAAATGCCCTTTTCTACTTTTCTATTTTTTGTGTTTGTTGTTACATTGCTGATTCTTGTTCTCTTATAATTTGTTTGATTTTAACTTTGAGTTTCATTATCATAACATGACTGAACAAATAACTCTAAGAGAATTTGTTGCACCTAATGTGAATTATATTACTTTCACTACAAGAAAAGTTGCAATTTGCCAGGGGCTAATCCCCTCACAAGTGGCAAAAACCCCTCACAAAGACAAAATTTGCGAGGGGACCGCTCCCCTAGGAAAATAGGGGGTCGCAAATACATTTCTGAGGGGATACACATGTCGGAAAATTGTCAGGGGTAAACACCCTCGCTAAATGCAAATCCACTTTTCAAGTCTGCACCATGCAGACTAGACAATGACTAGCAGTCAGTCGGTGTTTAGAGTGCGTCAGACATTTTGCTTGGGGAAAAGCCCCTCGCAAAATGCAATAGTTTTTAGTTTGCTTGGGGTTAAGCCCCTAGAAAAATGTTGTCCATCTAAAAAATAATAATAATTAAAATAAAAATATAGTTATAATATAATTTAAATTAAAATAAAATTAATATAATATATATAAATAATTAATATTTATATAAAATTAAGAAAAAAGATAAAGAATTAATATTTATATAAAAATAAGAAAAATAAGTAAATAATATAATTTTCTAAAATATAAAAATAGTGTTTCTAAACACAAGAGAGCCAAGAGCATTGATCAAACACAAAAGGATCAAGGTCAAAGGGAATCTCAAACTGCTACCATTAGGAAAGAACAACCATAGGTTGTTCCTCATTCACAAAGTTCATTATCAACCATTGAGATACCTTTTTTTTACTACAACTACCGTGGTTCATCCAAGATTCTTCATCCAAGATCTCTGATACGTGTCTCGGCCGTGAGGAACTAAGATCTATAAAGTTGATTCATGAAAGAAGAAGAAAAAGTTGAACAAAATATTTTTAGGAATGGAAGGAGAAAAGGAGCGGTGGGTTTGGATAAGAAATCTAATATTTTTTATTATATAACATGTACTGAAGCAGTGGTTTGGTGGACATTTAATGGACCCAGTTAAATTACCGTGGAGTCTCCCCTCGGAAAATATTTGCTTGGGAAACACAACCTACAAGCGTAGACTGCCAGCCTTGGTGGATGGGACGCATGCATGTAATTATGCATGGGGTATCCCCTCGGAAATGTACACCAGTCAGTTTCTTTCAAAATTCAAAATTATGCGTGGGGCTGTCCCTCGCAAAAGTTTTTTTTAAAATTCAAAATTTCCCTCTTTTTTATTTGTGAGGGGTTCCCCCATACTATGAATTTATTTATTTATTTATTTATTTATTATTATGTGTTGCGAGGGGCTTTACCCCAATCAACGTTATTTTTTTGTTTGGGGTTTTACCCCTGGTAAATTGCAACTATTCTTGTAGTGTTTATGTATTCTTATTCTACTGTTGATGTACCTTTTGAGTTGAAATTCAGTTTAATATACTCGTTGCCAAGATTTAGTGGTCTTGCAGGTGAAGATCCGCACAAGGCTCTAAAAGAATTTCAAGTTGTGTGCTTTACACCATTGAGGCCTGAAGGAATCACAGAGGACCACGTCAAACTCAAATCCTTTCCATTCTCACTACAGGGTGCTACAAAAGATTGGTTGTACTATCTCGAGCCAAATTCTGTCACAAGCAGGAGTGCTCTAAAAAGATTGTTCTTAGAAAGATACTTTCCTGCCTCCAGAGCTGCATCAATCAGAAATTAAATATATGGTATTAGACAGGTTGGCATGGAATCATTGATCGAGTATTGGGAGAGATTCAAGAAGTTAGTGTCGAGTTGTCCTCAACACCAGACTTCTGAGCAATTGATAATTCAGTATTTTTATGAAGGATTGTTATTCATGGATAGAAACATTCTTGATGCTGCTTGTGGTGAACAACTTGTTGTTAAAACTCCATCTGCTGCCAAAGACTTATTGAAAACATGTCCCTTAACTCCCAACAATTCACCACTCGAAATAATTATGTCCAAACAAAAGGTGTGTATGAGATTCAGGTTTCTTCCTCCAACAAAGCATTAGAGATCATAACGTACGAGCTTACTTCTTTAGTGAAACAGTTGGTAGTAGATGAGTCAATCACTGAGTTGTCTCAAGCATATGCATCTAACTTTTTCAACCAAGGAAACAATCAGAATTGGAGGAACTAACAGAATACTCCCCAGGTTACCATACATGCACCTTCCAGACCTTCATTAGAGGACCTTGTCAAGAAAATGGTTGTCAACAATCTCCAATTCCAACAAAGAACTGATTTTAGCATTCATACTTTGCAAACAAAAATTGAACAGCTTGCCACTTCAATGAATGCCATGTAGCAAGCTCAACGATTGAACCAACTTCCTGCCTAAATAGTAGTGAACCCTAATTTGAGTTCAATTTTCTTGATATCCGGAAAATTTACAGAACCAGCCCTTGAAAAAAAATCTTGAGGTAACACATGAACCTTCTGTTGTTATTGTGGGTGAAAGAGAGTATGTGCCACAAATCCCTTTCCCACACAAAGTGGCCAAAACAAAAAAGATGGAAGATGGATATATATATATATATATAGAGAGAGAGAGAGAGAGAGAGATAGAGAGAGAGAGGGGTGTATTCAGGAAAGTGGCAGTGAACATTCTACTTCTTTATGTGATTAAGCAGGTTCCTAACTATGCAAAACTGCTGAAATATTTGTGCACACATAAGATGAGGATGAAGGAAATGAGAGAGTGAACATGGAAAGAAATGTTTCACCCCTCATTAAACCACAATATGCACATGAAAAGGCTAATGTTTTAGCCCTAGATCATACCATGTTTCCCAAAAAGTGTAAGGATCCAGGAACTTTTTCTATTCCATACACCATTAGGGATTGTAAATTCGGAAATTGCATGCTTGATTTAGGAGAAGGAATTAATGTTATGCCTACTTTTGTTTATAATGATAATCTTAATCTTGGTCCTTTGCAGCATAAAGTTTAATCATCCAACTAGCGGATAAGAGCAATACTCTCCCTATTGGAGTAGTGGAATATGTGCTTGTCCAAGTTAATGATTTGCTTCTTCTTGCACATTTTTACATTCTGGACATGAAAACAACGAAAACAAAATTTGATGTTGATGATGGAACAATGTCCATGGAGTTTGGTGATTCCATTGCTAAGTTTAACCTTTTTGATGCTATGAAACATCTCGTGGAAGAACATTATGTTTTCACATCAAAGTATTTTCTGAGTCGTTTGATGATATTTTTGATTTATTTTTTAATAAAATTCCATCATTGTCTACTTTTGAAAATACTAACTCATGTGATTCTTACTTTGTTTATGTTTTTGTTGAGAATGAGTCTGCCATGCAGGTTGACATTGTTCCTACAGGTAAAATCATAAATGAAGAAGCTATATATGTTATCCCTGCTGCACCATCCACACTATCCATTGGGCAGCCCCTTCACTTCGAGAGTCTTTTTAATCCAAAATCGTTCTTTGATCTTGGAATAAAAGGCAAATGTGAGCATTATCCGGAGCTGCTCCATCATAACTCCATTTTGGAAGAGATTATAGAAGAGCCTTCACTAGCAAAGCCTGCTCATGTGATCATCTATCCTCCTTGACTACTTGGGTGTGTTCTTTCCTCTCTCTCTCACTCCTATTTAGTAGTTATATTCTTTCATTGAGGACAATGCATATTTTAAGTGTGGGGAGTGAATCATTTACTTTCTTTATTTTTCTTTGTTTTCTTTATGTTTGTTTTTGTTGTTGTTATTGTTGTTGTTGTTGTTGTTTTGTTTTAGAAATACTATGCATTTTTTTCAAAGTTTTGGGCTATAGATTAGTTTGAGGTAAGTTGGTGGAGACTTGGGAAAAGTTCACAATATCGGTATCGTCTTAACACCGTAAGTCGGCTTAATATGAAAATCATTTTGAATACTTGTTATGACATAGCCTTGAGTTCACATTTTTTAAAAAGCTATTAAGTAGTTTACCTTTGCAGTTGGCATCATCTCACACACGCTATACGTAAAGAAGCCGGTGAAAATAAGTGAGTGGTCCAAAATTTTAATTGAAAATAATAGGGAATGCACCTTCTAAGTTGGGTGACCCTCACCCGATCACTTAACCCGACGATTGTGGAACCTATAAAAACATAATAATAAGAGCCGTTGTTGGTTGGTTCAGAGGTATCTGGTGTTGAACTTGGTAGGGTGGATTACGGTCTAATCTCCCGCAACTACAATTAGGTAAATAAGGGGTTATGCCACTTAGTTCCAGAACCCCATGTAAAAAGGATCAGAGTCACTAACTGGTATCCTTACTATGGGTGTGTAGAGATAACGAGCTTAATGTGATTAAGCTAGAATGAAATAGAGCAAAAAGGAGGATGTGTAAGTTACGCTTAGGCATAATAACATGATTCAGATTGGTTTGTATAGGAAGGAGGCTTATGACTACACAATTACGGATTTTTTCCTACGATATCCTTAGTGTGCAAGATTAGTACCTATTGATACAATCTTAATCGAAGAAGACTTTATAGCCTGGAATGAGTATCTGAATGTTGTGGTGTTTCATGAGTCTTGATTCTATTTTGCTCGGAGTGCGAAAGTTTAAGTGTGGGAGAATTTGATCAGTGCATTTTAATGCATATTCTTCTATGTTTGTACTTAGGCATTTCCATAATTTATTGTGCTTATTTTTCAATTTTATTATTTTCATATTCTAGCTTATTTTTGCTTTTATTTGATTTTCGTATTTTATTTTCAACATTAGCTGCTTTCAATAAAAAAAATCATAATTGGAGATTTGTGAATCGGATTGACACGTTCTAATATTCGTTGGAAAGCTGAGAGAAACTGCTACAACTTTTGTGTTGAAGCCAGAAGCAGATTCAGAAAGTAGAAGCCTCGGAAAATTCATTGAAGTTTTAGACCTTAGAAAATAATTTGTTTTGGGTGAATTTTATGGGCCTGAGTTATGTTTCCGACCCAATTTGAGTTAATAGTGGAAACCCTTATTTTGTTTATAAGGATTTCATCCGTACTATAGTAATTTTAGCCTTCACTATTCACAAAACTTTTGCTTGATACAAGTTGCTATGTAGAACTAAACTCCACAGATTAATCGGTTGTAACCAGTTTCTACCGGTACTTTGAGGTTCTTATATTTTCCAATTATTCTATTTCCTTTCAATTATGATCTTTGATATGTTGTATGTTTAATTTGATATTATCCAAGGTTGGATTGATTTATTTTGATGATTGCATGTTCCTATACTTTTAACTCGTTTGCTTAATCTGCGTCTATTATTGTGTTTTCTTAATTCACGATTGCTTTATCTCATTCGTTTGCTTAATTCGGAAATTAGGCATATCTATCGTGTAATATCAATCTCTGATTGTATGATTGTTATTATAATTGAAAATGAAATTGAGTTCTCTTAGGAATTGGGAATTATTTGGGTCGATGATGAGTTTGGAAACCAAACAGTAGATTAATCGTTTAAGCTTATTTTGATAATCACTTACTTTAATCACTTTTTCTTAATCGAAAAACCTAAAATTCCCCATTGTTCCAATTGTTGGTTAATAACAGCACAAGAATCCTTGAGAACGATACTCGAGTTGTCCTTACTGTTAACTACAGTTTTCAAAAATACTGTTTTAAATCCGCACGCGACAACGATTTAATACTTAATTAAAATATGCTGAAATTATACTATAGGAAAAACATGTTAATACTGATTTATTTGGTGTTGAGTGTGTGGCGTGAAGCGTCCTCCCTATGGAGTTTCTTCAGAGGTGATGTTTTCTCATTGGTGCGGTCTGGGGAAGGCCGCCCATCGCCTTGTATATACTTTTGGAGGTGTCCTCTTTATATAAGCTTCTCAATTTATTATTTAGATGATAAAAATCTTCATTATGATGCCCTCATATTTTGTGATACTTACACTAACTACTTGAACTGGGTCCCATCTCATCTCCCCGTTGAGGGTCTGCTTTTGGGATGAATCGAGTTGTGTAAGTCTCTTGTAGGATCCTCTCTCTGATGGAATTTAGTGGATTCAAATTTTCCAACGGTGTTCTGTCGAGTCTCCCTGAGCGGGGCGGCTTATTTTCCCCATATAGCTGCTCCTTAGATTTTTAAGTCTTGCCCTTTCAGATCGAGTAGGCAGACCCTTCTCTTTGGCACATCTCGTCTTTTTCTCTTCATTGCTTTCTTCTCCACGTATGTAGCATTATGCCCGGGTAGTGATATCTTCCATGGTGGTAGCGGAGATTTCGGGGCGGCGACTCGTTGTAGTGTCTGACCCTCTAACCATTCTAAAAGGCTCACATGAAAGTTTCTTGGTTGGGATGGGCCACCTTGATAGTTTCCTTGTTAAAACTGATGGTTGAAACTTTCAGGTGCTTGCTGGTAGAGAATTGGTGTATCAGTCTTCTACTAAATCTTGGTAACTCATCACTGAGTGCCTTGGTAACCCTATATACCAATATCTGTTTACAATCCACAAGACTTGCATTTAAATATATGATTTAGTCATATAATTCAGTCACATAAATGTTATGAATTGAAAATTAACTTCTCCATCCTTAAAAAACTGAATAGGACATCAATCTTAAATTTTAACTTGTTTAAACATATAATCAATGTTAACACATTTCAGGTCTTTTATCTGTATCTAATATTTTCTCAATTCCTGATCGATATAGGACTGAACTCATACTTGAATTTCAAAATCTTTAAATTACGAGACATAGATTTTACATCATTCTCATTCCTAATTCATCTCATATATAACAACAAAAATATAAACTAAGAAATTGAACACTACATATAAATATTTGGATATTTATAATTATCATCGATCTACCGAGCTTTTGGATTCCCGACTTCCATACGATCTAACGCGCTTTTGGATTCCCAACTTCAGAAAACACATCAGTAGAAAACAGAGGTTGAGTTTCACTAGTGACTGAAATGGTACTTACCTTGCTGGTATTAGACCCATAATCACCACTACTACTTGTGAAACGCATGTCACTCCCATCGTCACTCGGAAACTTTGGATATTGTATCCTTTGCTCACTTTTTTCCTTTTCTTGAGTCCCACCAAACTTACTATCTTCCTCACTCATCTCCAACTGCAATGCAAACTCTAAAGCCCCAACAACATCACTCATGGACATCCTTTGACTCCCATCATCATGCAAACAACTCAACACCATCTGACAATAACATTTCAAACACTCCTCTGTTATAGAATCCTTTATGAATGGATCCACCATCTCTTCAATTATCACACCTTCCTTGTAACATCTTTGGAAGCGAACGACCAAACTCACGTTTTTCTTATCTACAGAACGAATTAAAGGAGGCCTCGCGCATAACACCTCTAGAAGCACCACACCGAAAGAGTACACGTCAGACTTAAGAGTCAATCTTTGACGTAAGTAGTACTCTGGATCCAAATACCCGATACTACCCTTCACCACAGTGCTGACATGAGTAATCGACATCCCCGTTGGTCCTACTTTTGATAGTCCGAAATCAGAAACCTTAGCCACCCATTTGTCATCAATCAATATGTTAGTACTCTTCACATCACGGTGTATGATATTGTGCTTTGCACCTGCGTGAAGATAATGCAACCCCCTCGCAGCACCCAATAGAATCTCGAGTCTTTGCTTCCAAGAAAGCGGTTCATTCTCCGAACCATAGAGATATTCACGAAGAGTACCGCGTTGCATGAAATCGTAAACAAGAATCATCTCTGCACCATCGTTACAATATCCAATCAGAGAAACCAAGTGAATATGACGAAGCTCAGATAGCAACTCGATCTCATTCATGAACTCGTTTTCACCTTGCTGAGAACCCGATTTCAAACGTTTTATAGCAACGGGTGTAGCTCCGTCGATGTAGCCTTTGTACACATTACCAAATCCTCCAACCCCGATGATAAAAACATCATCGAAGTTGTTTGTAGCAGCTCTTATCTCCCCTATTGTAAAATAGCGGCACAGATGGGAAGGTAAAGCCGAGGAGGAGCCTTCTTTCTTTGTCTTCAATGAACTTTCTTCCATTTCAAGAGGAGACTCAAATCTTCTCCGCCTTCTTACAAAAACCACTATTCCCACAACAACAAATGCTAGCAAGAGACATGAAACAACAGCCACAACAATCTTCAATATAGCTGACTTCTTCTTCGGCTTTTGTTGTGAACCAGGCAATCCTTTTTTCTGTGAAGATGTAACATTAGGATTCAATCCTGCAAGATTGTTGTTACTTGAATCACTTATTTTCAGTATCTCAACTCCATTCAATATGACATCACGGTATATTGTGTACATATCTTTTGGTACTCGTTGTAGCTTGATTGTAAGATTAACTCTTTCAATTTGAGTGCTTCCTTGTTGAGAGTACATAGTCACAGCATAATCCTTATAAACAGGAATCTTGTTACCACCACTCCACTCTATCACATCGGCATTTCCCTCCGCCAAAGTGTCTGCTATGAAAATCTGAAACACTCTATCCCGTGGTTTGGTTATTTTCGCATCAAACTCACAAAAATGTAACCTTACCGTATAAGTAAAAGCAGAATCAACTTCAAAATTCCATGTTACGTTATAATCATCGGTCGCATCCATTCCATAACTTCTTGCAGTTAAGTAAACGTCTTCTGGTGCAGTATAATTTGGAATGGTACCTTCTTTATAGTTGAGATCATGTTTGAAATCACTTGATACACTCTGTGGATATTGTTTCTCCAAGTAAAGAGGATAATCATTCTCCCAATTTCTAAACATGCCTGTATCAGCACTTGATGGAACTTGACTACCACCAACGTTGACTCTATAAACCGTTTCCAAAGCTTTGTCTTTAAGAATTTGGTTTTCTTGATTGTCAAACCCGACAAATTTTGAACGGTAGTTTGTGTCACTGAGATTAGTGTAATAGAGATAAGAAGGCATGGACACAACTTCGATCCCGTTAACGAAAGCATAGTAAACATTTGATTGGTTTGTGTTGTTGGGAATGAAAGTTATGTCTAGCTTTTCGTTAGGATTGATCTGGATGCAATATTCTTTGATGATTTTTTCCTCATCATCTTGAAGCCAAAGTGAAGGGTTGAAGTTTTCAAGAAGAGTAAGGTTGTTGTTTATTTTGACAGAAAAGTTTGCATTGGAGGTGGAGGGTTCAAAGTTTTGATAAGAAGTTGGATAAAAATGAAGGCGAATAAAAACAGGAGAAGTATTGATGCTAGAAAATGAGTATGTGAAATTTGAGAGAGAGACACGTGCTGATGTGTATGGAATTTCGGTATTTGAAAGGGAAGTAGGTTTTGTTGTAAGAGATAGGTTTGAGGATTTTGGTTCAGAGAAGGAAAAGATATTGGAGTTAAGAATACTATCACCAACCCAAAATCGTTTGTCTGAGGCAGTAGTGTTTGCTGAGTTACCACAACTGATTGCATAGTTGTAATCAGGGTTGTATGAGTTAGCAACTAGAGGTGAAAATAGCAAAAGGAGAGATAGTAGGGTGAAGATTTTAGTGTGAAATATGGTGTTTATGGAGTTTGCCATGGTTGTGTGGGGAGAGTGTGGAGAAGAGAAGATAGCTTTGTTGTTGATGAGGTTTGGTTTGGGATTTGTGGAAATTGCATTTATTATCTTTTTTTTATATGAATTATTATGAGGTATGATGGGAAATTTCTATGAAACTAACAACAATAGAGACTAGAGACTTTGAATTGGTCAAAAGGTCTTTTTGTGATGTATTTGTGATCACATATTTGTTGATAGGATAATAGTCTCTTTCTTTTTTCTAATTCAAAAGTCGTCCTTGCATAATTTTATAATTTTTGTTTTATATGTGACATTTTTTCATCTTCAAATTGGTAATAAGTTATATTATAGAATTTTGAATTAATGGAATGACTTAATATAAAAGAGAATAAATGATATTTCATATTTTATTTAAAATCAAATAACCTATAGTAAAATGAAAAAAAAAACAATTTTATCCAACATTGTACCATCACATTAGTGTATTTAATGACATAGACCGATATGAATAAATGTCATAAAACTTTCATACAATGTGGCCTCTATATCATGTTTATTTTTAAATGTTCAACCTAAAAGTTTCTTAAGTGCAATTTGTTGTTCCTTTTTTATTAGCTGCATCGTGCAAAACATGGGGGTATACAAGATGTTTTGGTGAAGAAGGAACACACGTGGGACACGATGTTCCCGCATATATGCAACATCTGGTTCTTGACAGCAGGCCAAGTTTGTTGCAGTTTGGAGCAAATTTTTTGATTGGATTTTAATCAGATTTGTTACTATCTTTTAGTAATGTGTGTTGTGATTTTTTTGTCAGTTTGGTTGAAGATCAAATCAATTTAAATGGAGATTCAAATTTGAATTCAAAACAAATCATATATTTTGTTGGAGGATTTTGTGGAACAAATCAAATCCAAATTAATCTACTAGAATTTTTTACGAGATCACAACTGATATCCAAAGGAGAAAAGACCAGACTTTCAATACTATTTAAGGTCTCATTCCTCACGTTTGAAAAGGGGTGCGATAAGATCAAATATCTTTGTGCTAGGGTTTATTTGAGTCTTTTATTTGTGTTTCTTGTACACCACGCTAGCACCTACATTCATATCTTAAGACATAGTAGGTTGTTTGTTTAGTTAAGTTGTAATTCAACATTCATCATTATGTTTATTGATGTCGATCTCTAGGGTTAGTGATTGAGAGAAAGTGAGAGAGGGTTCTCATATTTAGGGGGAGTTCTAAATAGAAAGACACTATGGTAGAATTAAGAAGAACTAAAGAAGAGTTAGATGCAATATATAGACTTTTGTACACCAAGTGGGAGAAGCATGGATAACTGTAGAGCAACAAAAGAAAACCATAGGTGTGCTTCAAAAGGAAATATTAGAAGTTGGGAAGATTTCCAGAAACTTGAAGGGAATAGGATTTGATTCTAGATCCATGAACAAGGAAATCAAAACCCATTTAATAACTTTGTCTCTCCTAAGAAGAAGATTGGGTTTCTGATGATAGACCACATGTCCCAGCAACCTGCTTAACATGTGTACCCTAAATACATAGTTCATAAAAGTTCTTCTTAGAGATGTCATCATTCTGGAAGATATGGGTACATAGGGCGCTACTATTATATGATGTATGGATATTATCAGTCCTATAGTCAACCAAGGTTCAAACGAAAATGAGGCGAGAAGGTCCATGCAAAGAAGGTGTGGATACCCAATGCACCAACCATAAGTTTCATAGCTCATACACGTCTTAGAGTTTCCTTAAGAGAAGATTGACATTTTGATAGTGGATGTTCTAGGCACATGAGTGGGGAGAGGACATATCTTGAAGAGTTGAAACCCTACTTAAATAGTTATCTTACTTTTGTAGATGGAGCAAAAGGAAGAATCATGGGCATAGGTAAACTGGTTAGTCCTTTTTTCCATTTCTTTGAAGATGTGATGTTGGTAGAAGGTTTGACTACAAACTTGATCAACATTAACCCACTATGTGATCAAGGGCTTAATGAGAAATTTAACAAGTCTGAATATATTGTCACAAGCAAAGAACAATAAGTACTAATGAAGGGTTCCTGGCCCAAGGACAATTGCTATATGTGGATATCTAAGTCCTCCTATTGTTTGATATCCAAGGTTGATGAAACTAAGTTATGGAACCAAAATTTTGGTCATCTCAATATCAAAAGCATGAATAAGATCATATCTAAAGAAGCCCTCAAGGGATTACCTAAGCTGAAAATTGAAGAAGGAAAAATCTATGGAGATTGCCAAATAGGTAAGCATACCAAGATGTCCCACGGAAAGCTCTAACATCTGACCACCTCAAAATATTTTGAACTACTTTATATGGACCTCATAGGGCCTATGCAAGTGAAAAGTGTTGGGGGAAAATATGTGTTTGTGTGTGTGGATGGTTTTTCACGATACACATGGATTGACTTTATTAGAGAAAAATATGACACTTTTGTTGTTTTTAAAGATCTATGCCTACACATTGAGGAAGAAAAAGGAAGTGAGATTGTAAAGATTAGAAATGACCATGGCGAGGAATTTGAGAATTCCAAGTTCTCTAAATTTTGCTTTGCTGAAGGGACCAACCATGAATTCTCAGCACCTATTAGACCTTGATAGAATGGAGTTGTTTAACACAAAAATAAACGTCTGCTAGAGAAGACTTCCTTATAATTTTTAGACTGGAGCTATGAATACTTATTGTCGCATTCACAATCGTGTGACCACCAGATCTAGAACCAAAGCTTATCTGCATGAACTTTATAAAGGAAGAAAACCAAATGTTAAATACGTCCATGTCTTTGGTAGTAAGTGTTATATCCTGCCAGATCATGAGCAAAGAAGAAAGATGGATCCAAAGAATGATGAAGGGATATTATTTGGATACTCTATCAATAGCAGAGCATACAGGGGGTGTACAACACTCATACCAAGACAATGATGGAATGAATAAATGTTGTCATTGATGATAGTCTTGAAGAAAATGATGTTATTGAGGATGACGGTGATGCCCCCCCAACAGACAAATGTCCCGGCAGATGTCCCACTCAAAGAGTCAGACATTTGCAATGAAAACATAAATTCTGAAAATCCTCACCCTAACAAGAATTAATCTATCATAATTTAGAAGGATCATCCTATTGAAAATTTCATAAGAAATCTAAATGAAGGAGTTATCACCAGATCCAGAGATATGATTTCTAACTCTTGCTTCATCTCTTAGATTGAACCTTAAAATTTTAAAGAAGCATTTATCAATGGATTCTGGATAAATGATATGCAAGAGGAACTGTGTTAATTCATAAGAAATAATGTATGGGAAATAGTTTCAAGACTAAATATGTAAATGTCATTGGTACTAAGTGCATATTCAAAAACAAATATGATGAATATGGTAATGTAACAAGAAACTAGGCAAGGCTAGGTGCTCAAGGGTACATTCAAATAGAATGAGTGGATATTGTTTGCTCCAATTTCTAGACTTGTGAATATATATTGTATCAAGTATAATTTTGATACAATTAAGGGGAGGTTCTATTAAATCCTATCAACTACACAAATTATTTGTCATCAGCAAATAGGGGGAGATTGTGAATACATCTTGTATCAAGTATAATTTTGATGAAGAAAAAAAGTTAACAAAGAAGAAAAAGGATCAAATAGTATCATGCACACCATAAATGAAGATGATCAAGATTGAATGAATAATGGAATACAAGTGAAGTTTGAGACAAGAAAGCATAACTAAGGTACACGTTGCAATCCATGATATAATACTTTCAATTGCTCAAAAAATTCATCTCTCGCTTCATCTAAAGCTTTCTTACATAATCATTCTTGAAGCCATATATTAAAAAAAATGCATCTTTAATAAAAAAAAGTGAAAGTGATTGTCGACAACTAAGAAGTGTTATTTGACTACCAGGTAAAAAAATTGCATATTTTTAATTCTATAAGTGGTGGTAGTCGACTACCATATATTGGTATTCGACTACCAGGGTGAAACATTGCATATTTTCAGGGCCGTCTTTGAGGACGTGCAAGGCGGGCTACCGCACAGGGCCTCAAATTTTTTACGATTAAATCGTAACTAAATAGGGTCTCATAAATCTTTGCCACTGTTAAAATGGTGGTAAATAGAGCCTCTAATTATTTTGTCATGGTTGAACCATGACTAATCTACACAGGGCCTCCAAAAAATTGAGACGGCCTTGCATATTTTCATGTTCAGAATGTTTGTCACTTATTCCAATGCTTCATGTTTTGAATTAAAACTTATGCATCATTTCAAAGGAGTATTTTAGGATCTATTTCAGAAACATAACTTACCTCTTTTCAAAATTTATATTCATATCAATTCAAACAAACTTTCAAAGTGTTCAACCATATTTAAAGTTGAAACTTCTTGCATCTATTTCATATTATTTAAAATTTTCTGCATACATTTTGAGCACTTGAAATACAGTGGTTTGGATAGTAACATTGTGAAAGAGTAGACTAAAGGATTAAACCAAGAATCAAGCCAAGACCAAAATTATTCAATGTTATTCAAAGTGTTTGTTATATCTTAATCACTAAGTTTGTGGTGATAAGATATTATAAAGAAAGTAGGGTTCTTTATTGTGTTTGTGTATAGAAGATTGTAAGAGGGTCTTATTGAAGACTTCTACAAAGATCTAACCATATTGGAAAATCTTCCAAGGAGTGGAGGGATTAGATGTAAGCTAGTCTGATAAGGGGAACTAGTATAAATCTTGTGTGTGTTTTACTTTTATGCCTTTAGTTTTCTATCCTTTTCATTCAACTTCAAGACAAAACCAATAAATTATTTTTGATCAATTTAAAAGAAAATAATCTTTGCATAAAAACAGGTAAAATCCATCAAATCGAATTCACCTCCTCTGAGATTACCGCTCATACTTACAAGATAGAGTAAATTGATGAAGAGACGGGGTCAACCTATGAGGCGGAAGTATCTTTTGATTTTCGAATAAGGATGGACATTACTTTCTTCAAGAACAAAAGAGAAAGGTGTTATAGAAATGAAGGTGGCAAAGAAGCAAAGATAACGTGAAATTGAATTTTCCAAAATCTTAGTGCAACTCACTAAAAGTAACATACCCTATCAACACTCTAGATCACCTCAGCAAGACACACGAGTGTTTAAGTTCCCAAAAGCCATTATGATGGAACTCACGAAAAGATGTCTGAAGCATGGAATGCGTTAAAGGCATGAATTCTCAGGAATAGTAAAGTAAGTTATTGACTCTTCCTTTAACCTGAAGGTATGATCAATTTGAGCGAGGTGAATACGACAAACCCTTACACTACCAAGCACAAGCGAGGACTTAGGGTGAAATTGTTCAGGGGCTGCCATAATGGCCATCAGCCACAGCTCCTAGGAAGTAATGATTTACTCCATTGTTCTCTAACGCAGGGGAATAGACATAGGGTAAAATATTGGAGATCTAGGGTCAGAATACATCCAACGTGATAGGAAGCTACTTTAGAACCCTAACAACTCAATAAAAGCTAAGAAAAATAAAAGAGACAAGTAAAATAAACTAAGAAAATTAAAGACTTTTCATTTGATTGATCATTTTGTCCTCTCTCAATGAGTACATATATAGTAGTAGAAGTGGATAGTAACTAAAGGCCCAATAACTAATTAAAGCCCACCTCACTAATATTCTAAGGCCCTAAGAACATTCTAAAAAAGCATTACAACTTAAATAACAATAATGTAAATTCTACTTCTAATTAATCATAATCCTTACTCTATCATTGCCAACCCCTTCAAAAACAACCTTGTCCCCAAGGTTGAAAAATAACACTTAAGATGCTAAATTGTTGTGGTTACATTACTCCTTCCTGGTTCCCACACAATGAAGAGAAAAAATTCAGACCGCAATTTTCTTCCCAGGAAAACATTGTTCTCAAAAGATGCACCTTATTATTGATGTTAGCATCTATAGCAGTTGGTGGAATCAAGTCAAATTTGGACTGTGATGCAATACTATCCACTTGCCTGGTAGACATCTCAAAATAGGGCAGTATACTATGAACACGGGGCTGACAGAAGGTTGCCTCCTTCAAACAATTACTCAGGAAGGACATGTGATCTATAGATAAAAGTTGGCTAGAGCTAAACGAGTTTGGTAGTAGTTTCCCATAAATGGAGTTGTCAATAGAAATTTTCTCCTGAACTCTTAAAGCAAGGAATAGAGCATCAGGATTTCCTACGTCGACAGCAAATTCAAACCACTTGTCGAGTCCAGGAGCTTCATTAATATGATTCGCTAATGCTTCAGCAGGAAAATTTTCAACTAGGTATAAAATTATTGAGACAGCAGGCTCTTGCAAGTATCGCTTCTTAGTGGCAAGGAAAATAAGTATACCAACATATTATTTTATGTATGGAGTATTTTCATCCAAGCTCCATTCTTGGATAAGCCTTTCTGATCGAGCCACAACACCACAAGCAAATAAGCGTCCTAGAAAACAATCTTTCGCTTCCTGACCCTTCATTGATGAAGTTACTTCCCAAAAATCTACTACAAGTTTAAGAAATGAATCAACCTTGATTTTATCAATAGCACCGACTAAAATCGTTAATCCTAAAGCATAACCTTGTCGCATGCACTCTCTTGAAGCATAAACACTGCGAATAAGCCTATGAACAACATATCGAACAGAAAGAGCACATTCACCCAATCCATCACTCTTCTCAGCTTCCAGCTTAAAAACACCGTCACCATTCTCCGTAGAATTAATAGCAGTAGCAGATCCATTGTGTCCATCAAATAGCTTGGTAGGAGGCGGTGGAGGCATGACGCAATTGGCATAGTCAAAACTGAAATATGGTGGTTTCGGTGGCGGTGCTTGAGGTAGATGTACGACTTTGAATTTTGATTCTAACGGAGGAGAGTTAGACAAAAGAAGAGGAGATGGAAGCTCGAATGTTGTAGAAGGGAATTTTGATCGTGTCGTAAGTGGTTTCGGCGGAATCATATTATAACACACTGTCAAGTGATTGGGACACAACTTCTTGATTTTATTCATGATAGCCTCTGCTGCCTCCAAAGATTTATGTTCTGAATAGAAGCTCAAAAGAGCAGCATAGACCTTGAACCCAATTTTAGCTTCAGGGATGTCTTTGAGAAATTGCTCTGTTTGTTCTAGACCATGAACTTTAGATATCGGGTTGAGCAGCTTAGCAATGTCTCTAGGAAATAAATCATTGTTACTCTTATCATCACTTGTTTCATTATTCTGTTTGGAAAGCTCACTAGCCTCACAAACTTTTTAAGAAACGTGGCCCGTGACGTTTGTGTTTAATATTAAGTGGTGAAGGTGAAAATGAAGAAGGTGAATCTGCAACTGGAACTAATTCCACTTGAGGTATGATATAACGTGTTGGTTTCAACGGAGGACGGGGAACTTTCTTTTTCATAGTTAACATACTAACAGTCCTCTCAAGTTTTGGAGATATTGGTACAGGCATTTTAGCAAACGGGTGGTGGGAGGCATAAGAGAATACAATGTTACTATATTTTCTTGATTCACTTGTTCCACCACACAAAAGCCCAGCAACAACCGTATGTATTAAAGTATCAATGAGAGCACCTGGAATTCTTACCTTGAAAGAAGGTGGTTCGACATCATTCCCTTCGCTTTTATCCTCTGAGATGTCCTCTGCATATAACGGGAGACCGACAATAGACAGAAAACCTGAATTTCCCATGGAAGACACCTTTGATGGCAATTCGTCTTCCTTCTGATTGTTTAACTCAGAGTTGATACCCTCGTCAGAACTAACATCCTTTTAGTTATGACCCTAGCATGTGTTCAACTTGCTCTCACGCCGCTGATCAAAGATAGCTTCTCGGTTTCCTAAATCAGCTGTAACACGACGTGTTTCTCCAAAAAATTTTGGAGCTGTATTTTCTCTCCATCGGCGCACTTTTCGTGAATCACCTAAGTCTTTGTCCTCAAAAGCACGTCTATAGTGAAACTTGGAAGATGATAAAGGGTTGGAAGAAAGAGATAGGAGTTTTCGGGAGGTGGAGAGAGGGTTTATGGGTTGAATGGGTTTTTGAAAGGTTTTTTTTTAATCTTTTCTTAAAACAAGAATGAGAGACTTGCAAATGCTTCTCAAAATATCTTCTATTACTAGAATAATTTTGATATTTATGACCAATTGTGGAGGAGGAGTTTGTTGGTTGGAGATGTTGATGATAATTATTGTAGTAGTATGAATAATGAGATGATGAATAGGATGAATATGAGTTAGAATTAGGTGGATGTGGTGAATACCCATGATTTGGATACAAATTTGGGGATGATGATCCAACATGAGTGTAACAAGGTATAAAAAGTTTCCATGGAAAAGATGGAAATGAAGATATGGTAGGAGATGTAAAAGACGGGTTTGTGGGATAGGTAGGAGGAATACTCCATGGATGATATGAGGGCTCCATGGATTCCACACCTAGAGAATATAGGGTTGTTATAACTGCTCTATTATATAAAGGACAATACAATAATTTCAGGTACACAATCAAATTCATTCACTCTTCTCCGTCACATTCAAATTTGAGCGTTGGAGTGCTAACAATGCAGATCAACTTCTCCTTCACCGCATTTGAAATTTAAGTCCATTAATATTGATTGCAACCATCATTCTTCGATCAATTCTGGTTTCATATATAATGTAACAATAACATCTTACACTTGTAGTAATATATGAGATGCAATGGATCACCTAGATACAATTATAAAAACTTAATATAATGTAAAAATATTGTTTTCATATGATAGTGATTAGAAGAAGGAAATGTTCCAGTCCGGCTAGTGATTAAAGCCAAATTAAGTAGTAGAGATTTAGCCCAAACTATCCTTGGAGACTAGCATCATCTACTTTGATTGCTTTTTTTTTTTTAAATTGACTGTATTTTTAACACACTAATCCACCGACGAAAAGCAAATTAATTGATTCTCTTAATCTTTTTTGAATAAACTAATTCAACGACATTAATATTATACGATAATTTTGTCCGATCTTCCCACTGATAATTAACTTATCATCAACTCTTAATTATTAAGTATAATTTTCAAGACATAATGGAGGAATGGACCCACCGTGTTTTGTAAGAATAATTATGCTCGTTTTACACTTTAACCTTTTTAATTATGAGCGATGCTATATATAGCGAACAATTTTCCACGTGAATATGACAAATACTTGGTTGTTATGTTTATTTTCTATATAGTAATTACTATTAAATGGAAAATAAAATAAAAACCAGCTCCAAAGTTTCATTTCAAGCATTCTGCACCATTGTTTAACTCAGTCTGATTAACATTATGAGAAACTATGTCATTAATCTAACTCAATTATGCAGTTTCATATGCTCTGTAGCAGCTTCAAAATGCACGACACGTGAAATGGCAGCTAGCTACCATGTAATCATCACTTATGGATAAGTTGTGATGGGCTAAATTAATTAAATAATAGAATAAGGTTTTGTAAACGTAAAATAATATTAGAGAGTAATTTGTCATAGGCTAAATTAATTAAATACAATACGTGGTAGTTTTACATTATTCGTGACATATTCGTGATGCGTGTTTCGCTATAATAAGCATTACTCTTTAATTATTTAGTGTTTAATATGCTCTCTAGAGTTCTTTTTTATTTTTGGGAAAGAAAAAAAGACAATATGATACTTATCTGTAAATTTCATTATAAATCTTCGATTTCTCCTTGAGGCTGCAAGAGATTATGTCTCTTGTAGTCTAAATATTATTATAATCAAATATAAAAAATAAAAAGAATATAATAGAAAGTAAGTTTAATTGCCATGTATGGTTAGGGGTGGAAATAGGCTGAGCCGAGTTAGACTTTGTCAAGCTTAAGTCTGGTCTGTCAAAAAATCTGAAGTCTAAGTCTGGCCTGTAGTCTGTCGTAGGCTTATTTTTTAGGCCTGAGCATGCCCTTTCCGAAGGCCTGGTTAGCTTATATAAAAGCCTATTTGTTTTAGACATATGTAAATAAGCAATTGAAATAATCTTTAAATAGACTAACTAACTAAAAGAACTTATGAGAATAATGTTCATCGGGTGTTTTCATCTTATTTTCACAAGTTCTTCAAGATAACCAAGTTTTATTAATGTATTTTAATTCAAAGTACAAAACAAACATAATGATAATAAAAAATGAATTTATATTTATTTATATAGGCCGGCCTGATAGGCTTAAAAGATTTTTTTTAGGGGCTGAGGCCTAGCCTTTTAACTAAATAGGCTTATAAAAAAGCTTAGACCTTTTCTATTTAAAAATAATTTGTGATCTGGCCTAAGCCTATATAGGCTAGCCTGTAGGCCCCTGTTATCGGTCTGGCCTATTTCCACCCTCATGCATGGTATCAATACTTAAGTTTAATTGGCATGCATGGTTTTGATCATAATCACGAATGTCTCAGGTCTTTGGAGATATTTGTTGTCCACTCTGGTGATTTTCCGAAATTCTTCCCCTCTTAGGAAGAAATTTCCCTTCTTAATTCTAAGCAGTAAGACATTGACTAGTTTATGAATGACATCTTTAGGGAGTTTATATCAGAGCTTCAAATAATCTCTTTGATCATACCTTTGAGTCGATAGTATACCTCTTAAAGATAAATTTTCTACGCTATTTACAATCACTAATTATCGAGAGAAAATTGTGAGAAAGGTTGGCAGGTGGGCAATGAAACCCTCATTTAATGTGTTAGGTGGAAGAAGTTTTTCTTCGTTCATGAGAAACTTGTTGTTGCTGAATTCCTCTTGGCCATTCAAGGACATATTCTTTCTTTAGACAAAGATATAATGTATTTGAAAAAGTGTTAGGGACAAACTTTTTCGGTGTCCTCTACTTATCTTTCTTTTTTGGATTCTTCTAATGTTTCAAATCATTCCTCCTCCATAGGCAATTTCTCTCTACCCCATATTTTGGATAATACGACACCTTTAAAGGTGATTGTTTTCTCTTGACAACTTCTCCTTAATAGGTTATTTTTTAGAGAGAATTTATTCAAGAGAAAGGTAATTGTTAACCCTGTTCTTATCATATGTCCTATTTGCGGTGTCTTCGTCTAGTTAGCTTTTAACTTGTTTGTCACTTGTGACTTAGTTAGTACTATCTAATATAGGATTTTCAATTGGCTGAGATGGAAAATAGTTCTTCTCAAAAATTGTAGTATTCTCTTCGTAAGTTTTCTTTCTTTAGGTGGTAGGGTGAAATCTAGGAGGTTTTCTATTATCTAGCATGATGGGTCTAGACCATTTAGAAGATCTGAAGTGAGATTGTGTTTTATGATTCTACAACAAACGTGAAAGAAGTGGAGGAGAGCAACATTTTTTTTGGCTTGAAAATAGTTTTTGGATAGATCGAAGGAACTGTTGCACCTCCATAGATTTCTTCGAAACCCAATTCTTTTGATTAATAAATAGCGGATCGAGATTTCGGTCAGGTTGAATGTGTTTGATCTTTTTTTAATGGTGTTTGTTTCGGTGTTAGTGGTCCAGCTGACATGAGCTCTATCTTGATACTCCTTTAGTATGTAGTTTTGATACTCTTTTAGATATATAATCTTAGATGGTTTTTATTATTATTATTATTATTATTATTATTATTATTATTATTATTATTATTATTATTATTATTATTATTATTATTATTTCATCTTACAAAAATAGGAAATTAGAGATAGTCATGATAATTATACATATTTTTAAAGGGATAAATTTTTTTACATCATGTTTATTAATCAAACCTTTAAAAATTGAAATCAAGTTCTTTAAAAAATTCAAAGCAAGACAAGTGTTCTTAATAGTGCCAATTTATTAGGTGGGGGAAAGGACAAGAGAGTGAGTGAAAGAACGAATTGTATATTCATTTCATGTTATCCTTTAATCTTTATATACAATGACCAATAATTGAATTAGCACAAACTATCCTCATTTTGTTTTTGAAGAAATGAGAGGATTCTTTTCTCACTTCTTGCTTGTATCACTGGTGGCAGCATTCATCACACCAAACCATAGCAAAGTCGCTGCGGCAGTGTATTCCAAGGAGATCAACAACAGTGCTCAAGATCACAGATGCATTGGACATCACTGCCTAGTCGAAGTTGCCGATGAAACCGATTTGCTCATGGATCAAACAAGATCAAGCAGAATGCTTGCCAGTAATAATTTTCGAGTAGCTCAACCAACAAGTAATTCAGGTCAACAATATTGTAAACCAATTAATTTGTATGGTTCAAGTTCATGTCTTAGCAGTCCTCAGTTAAATACACATGGAAAGCCCTGTGACCCCAAAAATAGATACTGTACGTAATGCATAATATGGTTTATTGTGTGTCAATTGTTTTTCTGAATGGTTTCTATATTTGGATCTTTAAGGTGAACTATGTAGGGCTTCAAATTGTTTACTTTCTCTTCCTTGCATTGTATTTCTATGTTTATGATGAATTGTGATGATGAATAAATCTTTTAAATCTATTATAAAAGGTTACTACTGCAATACACTTTGCGTCCTAGCAGTACTATATCTGTTTACATTTTTGTATGAAACACAAATGTTACATTTTATATGAATTAATACACTAAATTATATGTATAAATGCAGAAAACAAAAATAAATCTACATGTATTTAGGTAATGTTTGGTAAAACTAGCTGATAGCTGATAGTTGGTAGCTGATAGCTGGTAGTTGGTAGTTTATAGTTGGTAGCTGGTAGTTTATAACTGATGACTGATAGCTGATAATCTAACATGAGTGTTTGATAAATTAGTTGTATTATTAACAGATAGATACAAAATGACATAAAATATTATTTTAATTAATAAGGATAATAATATTTTGTTAAAATAATAAAAATATAAATGGAAAAAAACATAAACACAAACTAAAATCTACTTCAAATAACATTTGAAAAAAAATTAAAAACTAGTAAAAAAACTACAAGTTAAATGTTAAAATAACGTTATCAAACAGAGCTATTCATTAGCTTGAGCTGAAAAGCAAAGTTTTTTTTTGAATTTTATCAAATAGACCCTTAGCCTGAGCTGAAAAGCAAAGTTCTTTTTTGAATTTTATCAAATAGACCCTTAGCCACATAATATTACTATTACTCAATGATGTTGAGACTCTTTTATACTGTCTAAAACTTCGATATTGTAAGTGATAAGTGCTATTAAAATGATTAAAGTTCTTTAGTATAATCAAGATATTATTAGTTTATTTTTCAAGAAATTAAATAAAAAATCTTCAATATAAAAAGTTAAAAAATGTATAGATTGTTGTCTTTTAGAAATAGAATTTTTTTTATACATTAGTTTTTTTATGAGAAATGATAAATTTACACCACATTTTAACATATACATCGTATGTTTATATTATACTGTCTATTTTTATTTTTTTTATTATATATGTATGCCTTGAGATTTGTGTCTCACTTGCAATGAAATTTAATAGAGACGGTGTAAATGTTACGGTGTCACATTGTTAGTGTATATATAGCACAACTCTTTTCTTAATTGAAATTAGCTACTATCTTTATTTCTCTCACTTTTATAAAGATCTTTTTCATTAGAGTTATCTTAGTACTAAGAGAGTGAAAAGATTCATCTAAAAATTTTGTTGTATTGATGTTGTGCTATAATTGTTTCTTCAAATAATAAATTCTTGTGATCTATCTGTAATAGATTTTGTACTTGTAGAAAGTACAATGAGTGACAATCCCTAACTGTATAGAGTTTTTTGAAAGTTTTAGGGTAGTTGTTAAGGTTAGAGCAAACTCAAGACGAATGGTGAGAAGCTCTGCATGTGGGTGATTTCTTTGAGAATAAAAATGTCATTCTCTTTAGAAAAAAATGTCATTCTCGACCATGCAGTTAAGGTATTTAGCGAGGTACATTGAGCGAAGATAATTGGACCAGTGGGGGTGGTTTATTCAGCCCCTTGCGAGAGCGTGGTACCATTATTTTCCCCTACTCTTTTGAAGAATGTGACTTTCTCTTTAAACAGAGTTTCCATATCTTTAATGCCCAATGACTCGTTAGCCCCCTTGTTTTGTGACTGGACAACAAGTTGTTTTAATCCAAGCCTAACAAAGAGTAAGCATTGTGACCAATGGACAAGTGTTATGACCATTGGGCGAGTGATGCCATAAATGGACGAGTAGAAGCTCCGCTTTAGGCTGTGTGTATTATAATTAAACCCTTAGTGAATTTCACATTGTCTCATATGGGCCCTTTACAATCAAACTAGAGTGCTCGCATATGTCGAAGCATTTAGTTTTATTACTTCCTACCTTCATACTTGGTTGAGTTCCTCAAGCATAGCAAGAGTGACTCCCACAAACGTAGCTTGGGGAGAATCCCTCAAGCATAGCGAGAGTGACCACCTCAAACGTAGCTTGGGGCGAGTCCCTCAAGCATAGCTTAGGGATAAACCTCCAGGTGTCAATTGTGGTGAATCCTGAAATGTTAGTTGAGATGAATCCTCAAATGTTAGGTGAGATGAACATGTGTGTATCATTAATTGTGATTAATGATGAATATCAATTGGTAATTCAAATCAAACTTAATCCCTAACACGTGTCATAGACATAGGGAATCTTCTGAAATTGTTGACGTACATAGTGTCATATCCTATTTTTTACCCCTAAGATCCCACCTTATTTGGATATATGTATTACACCAAGATCACATGCTTGGTTACCTCCTTGCACTCTCTCATATTTAAGTTCACCTATGTGGAGATCACCAAGCACCCTATTGTGTTTCTTGTAAATTTTACTTTATATGCCTTAATGTTTTACTAATTACTAATCAAAGATGGAGAAACATTATAGACCATTTTGTGGATTTAAGTGAATTTAGTCCAACTAATCAAAGATGGAGAAACATGATTAGTGAAGTGTTAGGAAGCAAAATGACTCATAAAACTCCAAGTTTAGTTTCGTTTTGATGCACATGGACTCACGAATTTCTCACTCATGAAGCAAACTTGGTTCACACGAATTGACAAGAATTCTACATGTATAAGCATTCCATTTGCTTCCCTATAAATAGAGGATGTCTCAGCTATATTTCTCAAGCTTTAAGAACCAAAATCACCCTTCTAGAACTCATTCCAAACCTCCTAAATCATGAGCTTCGTTTTCACATCAAAAGCCTTGTTCAAGCTTCTTTCTCATTCCATTGAGCATCACTGATCTTCCCTGAAACTAACCAAATCAAAAGCAAGTTAAATCATCCACTAAAACGTTCCAATCAAGTCCATTTTCATATCTATTTCAACACACTTTGTTCAGGTAGATTGGAGCACCATTTTGAACAATTCAAGACACTGAGATGTAGTACTTTACTTGATGATGCTTGTTGTATCCTTAATTATGCTTGACTGATGCTTTAAACTTGTTTATTTTCAAATTTTCATTTTCAAGTTTTTCTGGTTTTTATCAAAATATACATCACACACTTTGAATAAATTTTCATAATGCACATGGTTGAGATGGCGATGAAGAGACGAACACTTTGATAGTGGTCTCAACTTCTCTTATTACCATTTGTTGAATCATGACTTTGAGTTAAATCAAAGGAAGTTGGAGGTTGAAGATGATGATGTGTCTCATCCAACCAATGCTAGTGCGCCATTTGTTTTCATTTTATTGGATCGTTTAAAGTGAACTTGGAGTGATGTGTTTCAGCAAGTTCCATGATGGATGCGCACTCTAGATTCATCATATGTGCCACGTATTTTAATGAATCCTGATCCAACGCATCTTTCTTTTTCTTATTTTCTATTTTATTTTTTTAATTTATTTAACTTTAAAAAACGTATCTCTCTCATTTTAACTCCAAAAAACTGAAAAAATTTACAAAAATATTTCTGATTATTTTACACTTTTGTGTTAATTTTTTAGAATTTTATTTTATGTCTTAGTAATTTTTGTAATTAATTTCCTCTTACTTTCTTTATTTTAATTGGTTTAGAAATAGTTTTTCTGTTTCTAAAAATCCCCAAAAATTTTCTAAAAATATTAGAAGTAATTTCTTATTTTTCCATACTTCTATTTGCAATTTATTCAATGTTTTGAGTATAATTTAATATTTTTCTCTTTTATTTTCATTTAAAAAAACCATTTTAAAAATCCTTTTATGCATTTATTTATTTTTTCTGCATTTCATGTTATTATTTTGTTGATTGCCTTGGGTTGTGACTTATTTGGTCATTAATTTCATCAACATCAATGGAACTTAGATGCTGATGGTTTTAAAAGACCAAATCCACCAAAATGAACGATTGATTTTGTTGAAGTTTTAACCTAGTTGTAATCTAATTTAGTTTGTAATCTCTTGCTTGATCTTATCTCATCTCTCCATCTTTTTCTCCTTCTTTTTTCTTTTTGATCAATTGGATGATGATGTGTTCATCTTTGTTCAATTAAGTTTGGATTAGTACTTGATGAACTTTCATCAATTCAATTCTACTTTCCACTTGATCAAATGATTATGTGAAGTACTTTGGGTTGATAATAAGTTTATCCTAAGGTACTAAGAAAGACTTTATTGATGTAATGATTTCATCTCCTCGACTTAGTCTTGATCACCTTGTTTTGACTTGTGCTACTTGTTTTAGGAGAATGATCTCTATTATTTCTCTAACAAAATATGGTACATAAATTTTATTGATCGGCCTCATAGATACTACTTCTATATAAGTATATCTACAATTGCATAATATAGTGCTAAATTTTCCCGAAACGGTTGATTAATCATCTTATTAATAATTAACCATATTATTGTACAAACTTTACTTTAATGCACTCTAACTTTTGTCTTTAATTTTTGCAAATTACTTCTTTCCTTTCCTTTATGTAATTTATCTTTATCATTATTTTTCATACTATTTGTTTATATTTATTTTCCTTTTGCCCATTCAGACATTTTATCTTTTGTCTTAAAATACTAATAAAAGAAAGGGTTAAATACGTTTTTGGCCCTTATAAAGATATTGAATTTTCTTTTTAGTCCATATAAAAAATATATATATTTTAATCCCTAAACAAATTTTTTTGCATACAATTTTAGTCCCTACTATTTTCTAAAAATTAAAAACTGTCTAACTACCCTTTAATTTTTAATTTTTTTTAATAATATATTTTATACATGTTTAGAATACGGTAAAATATTTATTTATAAGACTTTAGAATTTTTTAAAATGAGAAGAATTAAATATAAATTTTTCAAATTTCAAAAGATAATGATAAAAATAATAAAAATTTCGACTTAGAAATCAAATTTTGAGTTCCTCTTTTCTCAAGGAACTTTTTAAAACTTTCTAAACATGTCTGCAAAATAACATACACATTGGTTTAACAGTACAGACTAAAATTACGTGCATAGTAATTTTGTAGAGACCAAAACATGCCATTTATTTTTATATGGACAAAAAATAAGATTTGGTATTTTATATGGAACAAAAACATATTTAACCCTAGAGAAAAACCCCTAAAAGACTTAATTATGAACTTGGACTATGACTACTATCCTTTGCTTGAGGAATTGGACTGTTGGACTTAGGATAGATCCATTGGCTTGGAATGTTCATCTGATACCTATAACTCCATATGATTCATTAAAACTTGAGACTTTTGGAATTTCTCTATGGTCTTTGGTTGTTTGTTTATTTTCATTTGATGTAGGTTTACTTTGTCTGATACCTTGAAGTAAATCCTCTAATACAAGTTCATCTGATACAAAATCCTCTGATACATTATGATTCATCTTAAGCATTTTGGTTTGACTTATTATTTGATCTTATCTGATACCTGGCTTAATTCATCTGTGATTGCTTGGTTATTTGGTACATTTGGGCTTAATCCAAAGGAAAGAAACACTTATGTTGACTTCATGTTAAGTGTTTGCTTCTTTATTGGTTATATATTTCTTGTTCCTTAGCTTTTATTTTATGCTTTAGGAGAGTCCATTCATCTCTTGCTCATCTCTTAAATTTCAAAATCACCTCCTTCATCTAGAGCCCTTCTTTCATTGTGATGCAAAGTTCCATCTGTTCTCATGCTTATAGTTGATTAGTTGATTTTTCTCCTTTGAGATGAAAAATTGTCTTCATTTTAAACTCAATCAAAACAAACCATCGTGGTTTCTTTATGAGCAGAACTATAAATGATTTGACTTCCTTATTGCATCAAGGTGTATGTAGGTATAAGATGCGATGTTTTGCAGCATAAATAAAAACAATAAAAAATATTCTTTTGTCATCCTATCAATGTTTTCTCACAACTCTTTTATTTCACAACACAGATTTTTAAAAAAGGCTCAGATAGTACCATGGATATGAGGAGTGTTAATACCTTCCTCTTGCATGACCAACCCCCATACCTTTTTCTCTTTGTTTTATTAGTTTTGTTTTAAAATGTTTGTGATTTTATTCGTTCTTTTACTATTCCTTTAGAAACAATTAAGATCGGCGGCGACTCTGTTTACTTGTGAGTTAAGTTAATCAATAGCTTAATCTTAATTATCTCGTCACGACACCTAGTGAGAGGTTCATGATTATCCACAAGGATAAATTTCAAATCCCTATAAAAGGGGTTCACCCATCCCTATTTGTCTTTTGCGTATTCTATTTTCAGATCTTTCGTAAAAAAATTCAAAGTCACTCAAGCTCATCGTACACTTTCTCCTCCAGTTTTAATAAGTACAACTCACACTCCTTTACCTGCAGGCATAATCCTTCTTCTATTCTTTCTCATTTTTTCCCTCTTAATGGAGATTATAAGGGATTTATATGAGAGTGGTAGGGTGATAGATGAAGGTGAGAAAAACACAAGAGGGGGTTGAATTATGTTGACTTTTTCTTCTTAAGACCAGTTATATTTTTCTGGTTTTGAATCTAATTTAGAGTTTGATTGATAGCAGCGGAATAATATTGAACAAAATTAAAGAATAGAGCAAAATAATGCACACACAAGTTATCCTGGTTCCTCCTACAAATCAGGAGTAGTCTAGTCCCTTTGCACTTCCAAGATATTTTCACTATAACTGAATATGATTACAAGTTGCTTAAGCATGCAAGCAAGATAATTCCAATGTCCAAATACACAAGTAAGGAACTTCAATGCTTAAGCACACAAGCAAGAGACTTCTGATTCCTCATGCACACAAGCAAGTTAATTTTACAAATGCTCAAGCACACAAGTAAGAGACTTCACAAATACTCAAGCATACAAGCAAAAGACTTCATTGCTAAAGAACGCGTGCAAAAGACTTTCAACAATCTATCTAACATGTCAATGAAAGTGATATAGTAATATTTACACTTGATATACAACTAGAGGTGTAAAAAAATTACAACACATAAAACTCCAAGACTTAAGAACTTCTAAGAATGTAAAATGGTAAGAAGTTATAACTTAGCTTGTGTTCTTTGCTTTGACAGAGTAACCTTTCTTTTTCTTTTCAAGGCGCTGTGTTGCGTTTATCTCCAAATCTTCAGTTCCTTTTATATAGTTCCATGAAAGAGTAGTTGGAGAAATCTTCAAGCACGAGAGAGTCATTTAGAGAGGCATCAACAAATCCATTGCAAATCTTCCTCAAATGGATAATGGCGTTGCAAGCTCATTTGAAATTTATTTTCTACAAAAGGAATTATGCAAACATTCAGGCTTCTGCAACTTTCAGCTAAGTTATCATATGACCAGAACAAGACAAATTGACCTCAAAGTCTGACAGCAACGTGTCATGACTTCCTTGATTCTTGAGCTTTGATTGAGTTCAGGTTTTGGTCCTTCAGAGTCTGAGTCTTGGCTTCTGATCCTTCAAACTTTGACTTTTTCAGAGGTTGTCTTGATTTTTTAAATCTTATCTTCAAAATCTACCTCTTAAAAACTTCTCTTCCAATGCTCAGTGCAGTTTCACAACTGACTTTCAATCAGTATATTGATCTTTGTATCTGCAAACTTGAACACACATTAGATTATCCAATTATTTTTCAAATACTTTGTTATCACAAAAACTTAAGGGATATGGTATAAACCAATTTTTTTCCAACAATAGAGCACTTGAATATTAGATAATGGTTTGAAATGTAATTGCATTATGCGAGGAATACCCAGTAAGAAAACGTAACATTAATGATTGGATCTAAGATAAGACAACAGATTAGAAACGTTAAAATTAAAAATTATTAATATTTGGATTTTATATTTATATTTGTTAGGAAAAATAAATGCATAGAGAAAAAATATGAGCACAATCACAATACTGAATTTTAACGTGAAAACTCTAAAATCGGAGAAAAAACCACGATCGTTGTCAAAGGACAACCAGAGAATAACTCTAAGTAAAAATTGTTACAACATATAGGTTACCCTTAACCACCCAAAGATCCTAATACACTCTCACTCTCCGAAGCAAATATTTAACAACCCATCAACACACAAACACGAGAGTATAAGAGAAAATATAAAAAGTCAAATACAAGTTTAAAGTGCTTTTGAATATTCCATTTTGTAATGAAAAACTTGAATCCTTTATATAGCCTTTGATTCCTTTTTCCTTTATAAAACTAAGCAATGTGGGACTTTTTCAATATGTATATTTTTAACCAACTCCAAAAATCTCTACCTTGATTGAAAATAATATGTTAAATTTCATTGTCTTCGCCAACGATTATTCTCCACCATAAAGAGTATAGTCACTTCAAGCTACACCACTCAAATAATTTTCACATTGTCTTCACCGACAATCATAGTTTAAAAAAACATCATACACTACCTAAAGAAGAGTATATTTCACTTGAAGTTAAACCACTTCAAGAATTTCCACAGGTTGAAAACTTATGGTGCAAATTTTAGGTTGGTAGAAAGCTCTTTAACCAACAATATAATTTCACAACACACGTTGCCTTAATGCTCTTGTGTTAATCTGAAAGTAATGTTTGTCTTTTTCTATGACAGCGGGAATGTTATGAGGACACACTTCTCAAATTTTAGAGAAGTTCATCATCTCCCACGACAAGGGATGCATTGCTAGCATTTGACTCAAAGCTCTTCTCTAACACTGCCCCATCAGGATAATTATACTTTACATGTCCAATCTTTAAACATTTTCAACATCTCGCATCCTTTTCACTATTTTACTTCACATGAAACCGTCTCTATCTACAAACACCGAGTTTGATGAAGTATTATCCTCACCTTTCAATCTTCTTTCTTCAGAAATATTTTGCAAGAAACCTCTTCAAAACTCTAAGTTTCATCATCATATATCATAACATGTTTAATATGCTCATAAAAAGATGAAAGAGACCATATGAGTATCAAAGCTTTATCTACATCATCAATCTTGACTCCAATAGTTTATAATTCAGAAACAATTCCATTAAGAACACTTAGATAACCTGAAACTTTTGTATGCTCATCCATATGTATGATATGAAACTGCTCCTTCAATAACAACCGATTTGATATACCATTTTCTTGACATAGCCCTTCAAGTTTCTCCCAAATTTCTTTGGCTGATGACATACCAAGAACATTCGCTATTCTTAGCCAGATACTTGCAGATTGTAATTGAAGCTCTCAAACCTAGTTCCTCCCACTTCTAGTTGTTCATTTTGGAAATGTTCCCTTTCAACGTCTTATGTAATCCTCATTTTAACAAACATCTTTGACTTGAATTTTCCACAAGCCGAAATTCATTCTTCTATCAAATTTCTCTAAGCCGATATCTAGTGCACTTGAAAAAATTGACATTTTAGCCAAAACCTTTCTTGTAGGAAAAAAAAATCTCCCAACCAACATAGAATATAAAATTTCTTTTTTGATGTGGAAGGTCGGAATAACTGCAACCACGGAGCTTATTAAAAAATTTACACCCAAACAAATCAAGGCTCTTTATACCAATTATTAGGAAAAATAAATACATATATAAAAAAATGAACACAATCACAACACAAGAATTTAACGTGAAAAATCCAAAATCGAAGAAAAAAATCACGAATTTTGTCAAATGACATCTAGAAAATAATACTATGTGAAATTGTTACAACACATAGACTACCCTTAACTACCCCAAGGCTCCAATAAACCCACACTCTCTAAAGAAAATATTTAACTACCCCTCGCAACACTCTAACACAAGAATATAAGAGAAAATATAAAACTAAATAATGTGATTTTTTTTTATTAGATCATTTTGTAATAAAGAACTTGAATCTTTTATATAGTCTTTGACTCCTTCATTTACAAAACTAAATAATGTGATACTTTTTTAAAATGTATATTTTCAACCAACCCCAACCGTTATTGATTTCCAATTTCAGAAAACACATTAGCTGAAAACAAAGGTTGGTCTTCACTTATGATGGAAATGGTGCTTGTCTTGCTAGTATGAGACCCATAATCTCCACCACATATACTCATTAAACTCATGTCATTTCCATCATCATTGGTAAACTTTAGAGATTGTATCCTTTTTTCACTCTTTTTCTTTTCTTGGGTCCTTCCAAACTTACCATCCTCCTCACTCATCTCCAACATCAAAACTAACTCTAGCCCTCCAACAACATCACTCATGGACATTCTTTGATTCCCATCATCATGCAAACAATTCAAAGCCATTTGACAATAACATTTCAAAGACTCATCTGTTATAGAATCCTTTATGAATGGGTCCACCAACCGTTCAATTATCACACCTTCATTGTAACATCTTTGAAAACAAACAACCAAACTCGAGTTTTGCTTATCTAAACAACGCATTAAAGGAGGTCTCCCGCACAACACCTCAAGAAGCACCACACCGAACGAGTACACGTCAGACTTTAGAGTTAACCTTTGGCGTAAGTAGTATTCAGGATCTAAATACCCGAGACTACCCTTTACCACAGTGGTGACGTGAGTCATCAAAATTCCCGTGGGTCCCACTTTTGATAGCCCAAAATCAGAAACTTTAGCCACCCATTTCTCATCCAACAATATGTTCGTACTTTTCACATCACGATGTATGATATTGTACTTTGCGCCTTCATGAAGATAATTCAACCCCCTCGCAGCACCCAATAGAATCTCAAGTCTTTGTTTCCATGTAAGAGGTTCATTATCCGAACCATAGAGATATTCACAAAGAGTTCCGCGTTGCATGAACTCGTAAACAAGAATCATCTCTATACCATCATTGCAATATCCAATAAGAGAAACCAGGTGAATATGACGAAGCTCAGAGAGCAACTCGATCTCATTCAGAAACTCGTCTACACCTTGTTGAGAACCTGACTTCAGTCGTTTTATTGCAACAGGTGTAACCCCATCGATGTAACCCTTGTACACATTTCCAAATCCTCCAACTCCGATGATAAAAATATCGTCGAAGTTGTTTGTAGCCGTTCTTATCTCCGCTATTGTAAAATAGCGACACAAATGGGATGGTAAAGTTGAGGAACCTTCACTCTTTTTCTTCCATAAACTTTCTTCCATTTCAAAATTAGACTCAAAACTTCTTCTCCTTCTTACAAAAACTATTATTCCCACAACAACAAATGCTAGCAAGAGACATGAAACTCCAACCACAACAACCATGAATATTGATGACTTCTTTGAGTTTGGTTTTGGAGTTGGTAATACTTTCCCATTTGGAGATGAATAATTCGGATTCAATCCTGCCAGATTGTTACTTTTATCATTTATCTTGAAAATCTCAATTCCATTCAGGAAGACATCACGGTATAGTGTGAAGAAAGTTTCTGGTGCGCGTTGTAGCTTGATTGAAAGGTTAACTCTTTCAATTTGAGAGCTTCCTTCTAGAGAGTACATTGGCACAGCATAATCCTTATGAACAGGAATCTCATTACCACCACTCCACGCAATCACATCAGCTCTTTTCTCAGCTAAATTATCAGCTATGAAAATCTGAAAGACCATACCAAGTTCATTTTTTATGGTCAAATCAAACATACAAAAGTGCAGCCTTACCATATAAGTAAAAGCAGAATCAACTTCAAAATTCCAAGTTACATTATAATTCTCTGTTTCATAGTTCCCATAACTTCTTGCAGTCAAGTATACTGCTTCAGGTGCAGTGTAATTTGGAATGGTATTGTTTTTAAAGTTGAGATGATGTCCCCAATCAACTGGTTCACTTTGTGGAAGCTGTTTCTCCAAGTAACGAGGAAAATCGTTGTCCCAATTACGAAACATACCGGTATCTTCATTTGGTGGAACTTGATTATCACCAATATTGACTCTATAAACAGTCTCAAAAGCTTTGTCCTTGCGAATTTGGTATTCGCTAGCACTGTCGTCAAAGCCAAGAAACTTGATATGGTAGTTCATGTCATCGAGATCAGTGTAATAGAGAAAAGAAGGCATAGACACAAGTTCGATCCCGTTAACAAAAGCATAATAAACATTTGATTGGTTTATGTTACTTGGAACGAAAGTTATGTCTAGCTTCTCATTTGGTTTGGTTTGGATGCAATATTCTTTGGTGATTTTTTCCTCATCATCATGATGAAGCCAAAGTAAAGGGTTGAAGTTGTTAAGAAGGGTAAGGTTGTTATTTACTTTGACAGAAAAATTTGCATTGGAGGGTTCAAAGTTTTGATAAGAAGTTGGGTAAAAATGAAGGCGAATAAAAACAGGAGAAGTATTGATGCTAGAAAATGAGTATGTGAAATTTGAGAAAGAGACACGTGCGGTTAAGAATGGAGTTTGGATATTTGAGAGAGAATTAGGTTGTGATGTAAAAGATGGGTTTGTGGAATTTGGTTCAATGAAGGAAAATATATTGGAGTTATGAATATTATCACCAAGCCAATTTCGATTGTCTGAGGCTTTAGTATCTGCAGGATTGCCACAATTGATTGCATAGTTGTAATCAGGGTTGTATGAGTAAGCAAGTAGAGGTGAAAATAGCAAAAAGAGATATAGTAGGGTTATTTTAGTGTGAAATATGTTGTTGGTGGAGTTTGACATGGTTGTGTAGAGTAAAGAGTGTGAAGTAGAAGAGAGAATTTTTTTTATTGGTTTTGAGGTTTGGTTTGGTTTGGGATGGTAGAAGGTATATTCATTTATTATTATATATATTGAGAGATGGGGTGGAAATTTCTATGAAAAAATTCTAGAGACTAACTAGTCATGAAATCGACTACTTTGAATTGGTCAAAAGATATATATTTTCTTGAAGTAATTAGGATCACATATTTGTTGATAGGAAAATAGTTATTTCATTTTTCTAAGCTAAAACATAGAAAGAAAATAAATAGATGTCTTTGGAAAAAATTTCAAATTTTGTTTCTTGAGAAAGTGACTCTTTTTAGTCTTAAGAATTAATAATTTTCTATTCCATCTCTCAATTATGACATATCTTGTCTCTAAAAGAAGGAATGGTGTTTTTTCAAAGTGTTAGGAGGAACTCCTACTTCCGCGATGACACCGTAGAATAGAATGAAGGTGTTCTTAAATGAATATCATTTATCTAAGGGAAAGAGGTTGCATGTTTCCTTGTCTAGAATTAGGGGTATATGATAGCATGATGTGTAGAGAAAATGTGAGATGTGAAGGAAGCAACCATACACACTCACTACCTTCTCAAAACTACTACCACCCAAATAAAGGCTAAAGCAATAAAATTCAGAGAAAATGGAAAAAAAAAAATCTAAAAATGTATCCGGGTTTGTATCTATATCGTTTTTTATAAAGTAAAAGCTTTAGAAATTTATCGGCGATGACCCCAAAGGTACAGTTTTCTACATTCAGCATCATGATGTTTAGTTGAACTTTCCTATATACACTTGTGAGGTGCTTATCATGCAGTTCTTCATCGCTGAACTTGATGATCATGTCATCCATATAAACTTATAATGTTACATCTATTTCTTCTTTGAAGGCTTTGTTCATCACCCTCTTGAATGTTTCTCTTCATTATTCGGGCCAAGGGGTGTTATATTGATAGATAAGATGCTATGTCAATTAAACTGTTAATGTTTTAATACACAAGTCTAATTGTTGATAATACGTATATGAGTTAAGTTGTTAAGGTTTGGGTGCAGTGTTAATATGTTTAGGTTCGGGAGAACATGTTTAGGCTTCAGACGAACCAATGTTTTAACTCTAATTATTAGAGTTCATGTGATATATGTTTAGGTTTGAAAGAACCAATGTTGTGATGTTCAGGTTTAGGAGAACCAGTGAGGTGGTCTTACACTTGAAATTATTGATGATGATGTGTTTAGCTAGGTTCGAAAGAACCAGTGACGTGTATGACTTATGTCTAGTGACGAAAATCGGAGTTGGAGGATTGTGTATGACGATTTTCATTGTTGTTTCATTCATGTGTCATGTATATCGGAGATAAGTAGGGCTTCGATCCAGTGACGAGTTAGGACTTCGGTCTAGTGACGGGTTAGGACTTCGGTCCAATGTCGAGTAGGACTTCGGTTTAGTTACAAGTTGGATATTTTGATAACAAACTTGGGAATATATGAAATATTGGCACTACATTCATGAGAGTCGAAGAGATGAGCATTGCAAGCATAATTATCTATGTTATCTGATTGTGGGATTGTGAGTTTAATGTATTTGCTGATTAAATTATCCTATGTTGTTTTAACACCATTTGATTTGTGGAATGCATTCTCACCCTTTTCTTGTCTTTACGTTTCTACTTTTATAATTTATACAGGTAATCCCTAAGTTGGGAATGAGGAATGATAATTTTGGTTACTGATGATGGCGTAGTTGGACTCTTCAATAGTTTGCTTTTGCTTATATTTTGCCGTATCTTTTATCGGCTGTCTAGTTTTATATCTGGTGTCGCTCTGATATTGTAAAATCGGGTTAGATATTTTTCTATATCATTAAGTTTTTTTGAACATACCACTTTGCTATGTTTTATGATTATATGCTTTGACTTAAAATCTGCATTTGAAATATCAATTGAAAGCTTGTTGTCAATGTGACACCTTTACTTTTATCTTCATATTTTCTGCAATGTTTTATAAATTATACTTGGGATTTAGGATAATACATCCTACGTTCTCAATCGAAGCGTAATGCTCTTTTATGTAGGTTCCATAAGCGATGTTGGTAAATCAAATTTAGGTTTGGTCTTGGTTATCCGAGAAGGGTCAATGAGTTCTCCAGTTGGTCAAAAACCAACAATAACTTATATATCGAAAAGTGTTGGAGTTATAATGCCACATGGTAAGTGAAACATATTGGTTGATGATTCCCATAAGCAAGTAGCAGCGATCATCATGTGAGAGTTCTACCTAGGGCCAATTCTTGAGAGTTGTATCAGGTCAAAGATACTTTGACCTTTCCATGCATGTTGTTTCTTTTGTTGAAACCTATTCAGCCATCTGATGTTTGGAGAGTTTTCTAAGTTAGGGGACATGACCAAAATAAAGGGTTCTTCATGAAGCAAAAGTCAAAGGGTTTGTGCAGGAACACTAAGAGTTCACACGAGGGATATCCGGGGAAGAAATGTTGCAAAACATGGGGTTTCCTAATGTGCTTAGGAAGAGGTCTCAAAAAAACTATAGGAACAAAATATGTTCATAATCCTTGGATTTTGATGATAACAAAGTACTTAAAGAAAAATGGGGAATACTAATATTTGTTCAAGTGTCCAGGATCATTAAGCTAGTAATTAACTAGGTTCTGTCCCAGTTAGGACATCAGTCTTGATATCTATTCTAAAGTGCCAAAATTTCAATCTTGAAAAGAGTTTTTCGATAGAATGGTGGGATTCGACAAGGTCACCCGTTTTCTAGGACTTAGCATATTTTATGAGTCTAGGAGTCTGTTAAGTAAAGTTATGTTTTGACAAGTGATATGGAACTGAAACAAATATTCTTAAAGGCAGTTATGAGTTTCGAAACAGTTATCAACATATTTAACAACATGATTATTGATTTTTCGACGGTTATTCCTTGAAGACGCGTGGAAGCAAGTAATATTGTGAAGTCCTAAGTAGTGGGATACGTGTGAGATATTTAGGATTTAACCGTTGTCGACGATTATATTTGTAGTAATATATAATGCAAGCTTATGCATTGTAGTCGGGGTCACAAATCCTTACCGATTCTCTACAGAAATAGACCAGCAAGAAACCACTCAAGGATTAAACAAATTTAAAAGAGTGGTTTTACCGTCAACTTATGTTGGAAGTCAAAGATCTATGGAACAACTATTCTTTGATGGGATAGCGATTTGTATCCAAATTGGGTTTCCTGATCTTTTCATCACCTTTACTTGCAATCCAAATTGGCCTAAAGTACGAAGGTTCCTTAACAAAATGAATTTGCAACCTCAAGATCGTTCGGATATAATCTCAAGAGTGTTTAAAATAAAGTTAGATGAGTTGTTGTGTGATTTAACAAAGAAGCATGTCTTAGGAAGAGTGGTTGCATGTAAGTAACATTATTAAAGTTTGATTTCTCTTCTATATTTCTTTTAGTCTTATATTAAGGTATAGAAACTAATATCTGGAAATGTTTCAGATATATACACAATCGAATTCTAAAAAAGAGGTTTGCCGCATGCACTTATTCTGCTTTGCATGCATCAATCGAGCAAGTATCCGACTTTAGATGGCATAAACAATATCATTTCAGCAGAAATACCAGCTAAAGATGATGATAGTGAATTGTATCATTTGGTGAAGACACATATGATTCATGGCCCATGTGGTTTAGCAAACAGGTCCGCGCCTTGCATGAAAAACGGTAAGTGCTCTAAGTTCTTTCCCAAAAAATATCAGCCTCAAACTGTTGTTGATCATGAAGGATATCCCATGTACAAAAGAAGGCATACTGGACATACTTTTGTGAAAAAAATGTTCTCAATAATAGATATGGTGTTCCTTATAATGCATATCTGTTGAAGAAATTTCAGGCTCACATAAATATGGAGTGGTGTAATCAGGGCACTTCAGTTAAGTACTTATTCAAATATATTAACAAGGGGTATGATACAATCACTGCAGCTGCTGTTGAAATTGACACGGACGAAAATTTTATTGTTAGAAATATCGATGAAATCAGGCAATATCTTGATTGTAGATATGTCTCACCAAGTGAAGCATGTTGGAGGATATTTTCATTTCCTATTCATGGAAGATCTCCTGTCGTTGCAAGGTTGTATTTTCATGTTGAGGGAAATAATCCGGTTTATTATACTGATCATGAACTGAATGATGAAGTTCTTGGTAAACCAAGTGTGAAAGAATAAATGTTTTCAGCTTGGATGGAAGCAAACAAGACTTACATAGAGGCAAGGAATTTGACTTACTCTACTTTTCTTTTCAAGTTTGTTTATGATAAAAGATACCGACGATGGAAACCACACAAAAGAGGTCATAGAATTGGAAGACTAATTTGGGTTCCCCCAAGTACTGGCGAGCTATATTACCTTAGAATGATGCTGACAGTTATTAAGGGACCAACTTGCTTTGACGATATAAAAAAGGCGGGTGGGATCGTTTGTGAGAGTTTTAGAGATGCATGCTTCGAAATGGGACTTCTTAACGATGACAAGGAATATGTTGCAGCCATAAATGAGGCGAAGGATTGGGGTTCCGAATATTTTTTGAGAAAGTTATTTGTCACTATGTTACTATCTGGAATAATTAATAGACCGCGTCATGTTTGGGAGAAAACTTGGAAGACATTGTCTGACGATATTCTTTACCAACAAAGACAAGCGACAAATAGAAGAGGTACATTCTATTTATTCAATATTTTCAATTATGATAAATATATATGACTTTGATTACGAATTAGTGTTGTTGTTATACTCATAAACTACTGTTAATTGTCTTCAAAATCCTCTTGTATGCAACCATAAAAAACCATGTTGCACCTGTACTTATATTTGCACTGCTGTTTACATTTCTAATAAAGTACATAACATATAACTTGGATCATAGGATTTTCTCTCTATACAACACATTGACGCACTGATGTGTTAGTATTAATAAGTAAAACCACACTATGTATTCCAAATCCTATTATTACTATGTCGTGAATATGTGTTTGAATGAAAATTTCATGTTATACATTGTGAGGGAAAATGTGTTGCGGTATATAATTAGGAGCTATAATGATCACATGTTATATAAACTGATCAATTCCGTTTATATATTCTATTTGTACATCGATTATCATCGATTATCATGTTCCCGTTTATGTGAAGCTAATTTACATAATTTTTGTTTAGATATGTAGTTTTAAACCACTGAGCTAAAAAATTTGACACTCATTGAGATTGAGAATATGATGCAAAAGAATCGAAGAAGTTTGCATGAATTCAAAGATATGTCTGATCAAGATTCGTATGTCACACGGCACGTGGGCAATAGACTGATTTATGACAAACATGATTACAATGCCAATACTAAACGAGACAATTTCCATAATCTTTTTACCTCCATAACGGGTAATTATTCTGCTTTGTATTATGATAACATTTAACTATTTATATTTTTTTATGATAGAATGCTAAAATTGCTAATTAAATTTTATAGATGAACAACGTTCGATATTATATAAAATCATGGAATATGTCAACAAACAAAGAGGAGGGGTGTTTTTTTTACATGGTTATGGAAGGACCGGTAAAACTTTTATATGGAGAACGCTATCAAGTGCACTTCGTTCAGATAAAAAAATTATCCTCATTGTTGCTTCAAGTGGCATAGCTTCATTGTTATTGCCCAGTAGAAGAACTTCCCATTCAAAGTTCAAAATACCCGTGCCAACACTTGACAACTGTACTTGCAATATTGACAAAGACACCGAACATTATGAGTTATTTGAATCAACTGATGTCAGAATATAGGATGAAGAACCTATGTCCCATAAGAACTTTTTTGAGGCATTGGATAAGACCCTTAAAGATGTCATGAGCAAAAAGGGTCTTGCGATGTTACTGCAAAAAACTGTTGAGGTATGTTGATGGTGTAATTAATAGAAGAGTCATATAAATTAAAGGATTGGGGCTTACAAAATTGATTTGTAAGAGAAGTTGGGTCGAGGATGAAGAAAATATCGAGAAGTGATAAGCTGGCAAAAAGGAAAGGTCAACGCATTCTGCAAAAAAGCTGGTCGAACTCCTCTGTCGACCATACTAAAAGTTGAGACTTAGAAAAGTTTTGATTTCGTTATGCATTAGAGGGTAGCGTCGAAGTAAAGACCATAGCGGGACAATTTGAAATTCAAATGTCAGCGGTTAGCAAAAGAGTAGTTCCCAAAACAAGCGCCAAAGACGTGGGGAGCAGTTACTTGGATCATGCAGCAAATCGTTCGGCCTATAGACAGTTATCTTGCAGTTATTCTAGCTTGTAGGTGGTTACTTTATTTTATTATAAATAGGAGATCCACCAAAGGGCTCCAGGTGTTCACTTGTACTAAAGTCACTTGTATAAAACTTTACATTCCCAACGCGAGGAAGCAAAGAGTTTTCAAGAGTGCTAATGTACGTGAATCACCATTTTTACTTCAATGCAATTTCCATATTTTTCAATAGTTCCTCTTGAACACTTTGTCTTAATTTCGTTTACGTTTGAACTATCCTTTTATGTTATCGTCTACGTTGTTTATAATATGTCTATTACGATAATGGTGTTCACCAAAGATACATTCGTTGTGTATCTCTTCTAATGTTATAAGTGTTCTGTCAGTCACGAGTCACCCTCAGTCGATAAAATTAGCCTCTTTTGTGGAAAACTTTGCTTGTTCAAACTCTTTGTAGGAAACCGTTTCTCTTAGAGTCAAACATTGTGTCGAACTGAACAAGTCAAACCTTAGTTACATTATCACGTGTCTTAGGATCAACTAGTCGATTCTGCAAGTAACCCTTAGTTTGTAGGCTTTGGGAGGACTAGCAGTTGTGTACCAATTTCCACAATAAACATGCGAATACAATTTTTGGTGGGAAAGTTGTTGTTTTGGGAGGAGATTTTCGACAAATTCTTCCAGTTTTTCCAAGAGCAGAGCGTTCTGATATTGTTCATGCTTCGATTTGCTCATCTTATGTATGGGACTATTGTCTAGTTCTAAAACTAACAAAAAATATGAAACTTCGTCAGGGAAGAGATAATACAGGTAATGATGAACTAGCGGTTTTCTCTAAGTGGATATTAGATGTTGGTGATGGTAAGATATGTGAACCAAATTATGGATTGGTTGATATAGAAATTCCTCAAGAGCTATTAATATCCAATTTTGATGATCCTATAAAAGCTATAGTTGATAGCACATATCCCAATTTATTGGAAAATTTTCAAAATGTGGCATATTTACAAGGAAAAGCAATCCTTGCCTCAACCATTGAAGTTGTGGATAAAATCAATCATTATGTATTGGACCTTATTCCAGGTAAAATAACTTTTAATTTATTTTATATATGCATATAACAAATAAGTGTATCACTTTGACATTACTAATGTATTAATATTTTCATGTTGTGGTACATTTTTTAGGAGAAGAGAAAGAGCATTTGAGTTCCGATGAAATTGATAGAACTAATACAAGTTATACTGGAGCGTATGAAGGTTGGCAAATCATGTTATTGAGGCAAAAATTATGTCTGGAAAAAACATACGTGATATCTTTTATATTTCTCGGATGTCTATGTCACCTTATGAGTCACTATTGTAACACCCTTCTAATACCCCGCATAATAATAAATAATAATCAGAGTAAACATGAAAAAGGGCATTACAGCTTCCAAATAATTAAACAATAATACTCATGTCATGCCATAAAAGAGAACGTCAACCAAATTTATTCAGATCATCATGTTTAACACAGCGGAATTATCTTTAACATCTGAATAACAGACAGCCAAGTCACAGGCTTAAGACGTTAACATAAAATCCATCCAAAATAAAAAGTTTAACAAGTAACTCTAAACGACGCCCCCAGTGTTACACGACCAGAGCATGACACGGACCCAACTGACTCTAACGAACTACTTGACGAGCTAATCCTCACCAAGTACGAGAGCTACTCCTCAATCTGAAAAATAACAACAGTAAGGGTGAGTCTCATTCACATTTAACTAATGTTATAGGATATAGATAATAAAATATCATTTCACATGCCATTCACCCAATCACAGTTATAATCAGATTCAAACCATACAATCAGCAAGCAAACAACCAAATTAACACATATTATAACATTGGACAATCTTCCATTCATGTTATAATAGCAAAACAACCTAATGCAATGCAACTACATGCATGTGGTACCAAAATCTGGGATAACCCAACTCACCGACCCACCATCGTCAAGGATACGGTAACACCCACTCACTAATTCCACACAATGGGAAGTAGCTACCACTGATCCACCATCGTCAAGGACCAGCCACAAAATGATTATGAATGCATGCATCAACCATAACATGCTCATCACCCACATACATCGATCAATGTCATAATCATCAATAAAACACATATTTCATACCAACAATACATGTATAATAAACACCAGTTATAACCACGTCATCATACAGGTAAGACATTCATTAGTGAACCTATAAGCATATCCCACCACAACAAATAAGATCGAGTGTTTTAAAAATAATTCAAGCCACAACTCAAAACACCATTTGAGTATATAAATTATTTGATTAGCTTCACTGTACTCGAAACGGCACCAAAATCCGGCTTACGGTTTAAAAGTTACACGTTTTCAAACTTTTCAAAACGGCCTGTCGCAACAACTAACAGCACGCGGCGCCACACACATTCGCGGCGCGGAACGAATCGGAACAACGCCTTCGCGGCGCAAACAAGGTTTCGCGGCGCGGAACGAGAAGAAACTACGCCTTTGCGGCGCGGCCATACTCTCGCGGCGCGTACTGAGCACAACAAAAACTTCCTGGCCTTCTGCCAAGCAGTTCGCGGCGCCAACTCCTGGACGCGGCGCGAACTGGCGATTTCCAGCGCTCCGAATAGCAGAAAATAGCCTGCGATTTCGTCCCTCTTTCACCGAATCACTACCAAACCAAACTCACTCCAACCAGATTTCGCATACAGTGAAATAACACATATTATAACACATTTATAATACATTCAACCATCCAATTATCACCACACACGATCAATACAATTCATTATAAATCAATTCCCCCAAAAACCTAACATTTCTACAACCTAAGCATAACCCAATTGATCTTTAATAACACGATCAAATTCTATCATACTACCTATAATCCCATAATAGAAGATAAACGGAAGAGTCCCCCCTTACCTGAAGGTTGATTCTTCGCTCTTCTTCGCGTCGCACTTCTTCGCTCTTCTCCTCTTTTCACGTTCAGACTTCTTTTCCCAAAACGCTGTAATTCTCTCTATTCCACAACTCCTTCTATTTTATGAAAATAAGCTTATCATTAGTAATGGGCTTCACCACTGACACCCCCTTCTACTACACGCGACCCTGGCCCATTAGCCTCATTATTTCCATTATTCTCAGTCAACTCAAATAATTCTAATATTTAATCCAAAAATTAATTAAATTAAATAAAGAATTTTATGGGGTGTTACAACTCTCCCCCACTAGAAAAGTTTTCGTCCTCGAAAACATACCTTAGGCAAAGAGTTCTGGGTAGGAGTCCTTCATCTGGCTCTCCAATTCCCACGTAACATTTCCACCGGCTGGTCCTCCCCAAGCTACTCTGACTAATGCTATCTCCTTGCCACGCAATTGTTTCACCTTTCGATCTTCAATCCTCATAGGCAAAGTTTCAACTGTCAGATTATCCTTTACCTGCACATCATCGACTTGGATCACATGAGATGGATCAGCAATGTACTTCCTCAACTGCGATACATGGAATACATCATGCAGATTCGCAAGTGTCGGTGGCAACGCAATGCGATACGCCACTTCTCCAACCCTCTCCGTAATTTGAAACGGACCAATAAAAAGCGGAGTCAACTTCCTTGACTTCAGTGCTCTACCAACACCAGTTGTAGGAGCCACCCTCAAGAACACATGATCTCCTTCTTGAAATTCAAGTGTCCTTCTTCTCTTATCATGATAACTCTTTTGCCGACTCTGAGAAGTCTTCATCTTCTCCTGAATCATCTTAATCCTTTCTGTTGTCTCCTGAACAATTTCCGGCCCAATCACAGCACTTTCGCCAGATTCGTACCAACATAAAGGCGTTCTACACCTCCGACCATACAAAGCTTCAAACGGAGCCATACCAATACTTGAGTGAAAACTATTATTGTAAGTAAATTCGATCAAGGGTAGATAACTATCCCAAGCACCGCCCTTTTCCAACACACAAGCACGCAACAAATCTTCTAGTGATTGAATAGTTCTTTCTGTCTGTCCATCCGTCTGTGGATGATAAGCAGAACTCAATCTCAACTTAGTACCCAAAGCCTTCTGCAAACCTTCCCTGAATCTGGATGTAAACCTTGGATCTCTATCTGACACGATACTCGAAGGAATACCATGTAAACTCACTATCCTTTCAATATACAATTGAGCCAGCTTCTCCATTGGGTAATCCATTCTCATTGGTATAAAATGAGCAGACTTTGTCAACCTGTCTACAATAACCCAAATAGCTTCACAATTCTTCACCGTCCTCGGCAAACCTGAAACAAAATCCATAGATATACTATCCCACTTCCATTCTGGAATAAATAACGGTTGCATAGCTCCATACGGTTTCTGATGCTCAATCTTCGACTTCTGGCAAGTCAAACAAGCATAGACAAATTCAACTATTTCCTTTTTCATTCCAGGCCACCAAAACAGCTTCTTTAAGTCATGATACATCTTGGTAGCACCAGGATGAATACTCAATCCGCTATGATGTCCTTCTTCAAGAATACTCTTCCTCAATTCGACAACATCAGGAACACAAACACGATTACCAAACCTCATTATACCATTCTCGTCGATTCTGAATTCACCTCCTTTATCTTGGTTAATCAGAGTCAACTTATCAACCAACTCTACATCAGTCTTCTGACCTTCTCGAATTTCCTCAAGAATGCTACTAGTCAGCTTCAGCATACCCAATTTAACACTGGTAGGTGTGTCTTCACATACTAAACTCAAATCTCGGAATTGTTCAATTAAATCCAATTCTCTCACCATAAGCATAGGCATATGCAAGGACTTCCTACTCAATGCATCGGCAACAACATTTGCTTTACCCGGATGATAATTCAGTTCAAAATCATAATCCTTGAGAAATTCTAACCATCTTCTTTGTCTCATATTCAGCTCTTTTTGGTCAAAGAGGTACTTCAAACTCTTATGATCACTAAATACTTCAAACCTTGAACCATATAGGTAATGCCTCCACAATTTCAACACAAATACCACTGCTGCCAATTCTAAGTCATGAGTCGGATAGTTTCTCTCGTGCACTTTGAGTTGTCTCGACGCATAAGCGACTACCTGTTGATTCTGCATTAGTACACCCCCTAATCCTGACAACGAAGCATCACAATAAACAACAAAAGATTCCGCCGGATTCGGCAAAATCAAGATCGGCGCACTAGTTAACCTCTTCTTCAACTCTTGGAATCCTTCTTCACATTTCGAATCCCAGACGAAAGCTTGACCCTTCCTAGTCAACTTAGTTAACGGCAACGCTAACTTTGAAAAACCTTCAATGAACTTTCTATAGTAACCCGCAAGACCAAGGAAACTACGGATCTCGGAAACTGACTTCGGAGCTTCCCACTGAGACACTGCTTCTACTTTCGTTGGGTCAACGACAATACCATCCTTAGAAATTACATGCCCAAGAAAGCTCACTTCCTTTAACCAGAACTCACACTTTGACAGTTTTGCATAAAGTTTCTTTTCCTTCAATAGTTCCAATACCACTCTAAGATGATCCGCATGCTCTTTTTCATTATTAGAATATATTAAAATATCATCAATAAATACTACTACGAACTGATCCAGATAAGGATGGAAGATCCTATTCATATACTCCATGAAAACCCCCGGCGCATTGGTTACTCCAAATGGCATCACTGTATATTCGTAATGACCATACCTCGTTCTAAATGCTGTTTTCTGAATATCGTCCGTCTTCACCCGAATCTGATGATATCCCGACCTCAAGTCAATTTTGCTGAACACACATGCTCCAACTAGTTGATCCATCAAATCACCAATCCTCGGCAAGGGATACCGATTCTTGATAGTAACCTTGTTTAGTTGTCTGTAATCCACACACAACCTCATTGAACCTTCTTTCTTCTTCACTAGTAACACCGGTGCACCCCACGGTGAGACACTAGGACGAATAAATTTCTTCTCAAGTAACTCTTCCAATTGACTCTTCAACTCAGTCAATTCCGATGCCGACATACGATAAGGTGCCATCGACACAGGACTAGTTCCCGGAATTAATTCAATAGCAAAATCCACCTCCCTCTCTGGCGGTAATTCTCTTACGTCTTCTGGGAAAACTTCCGAAAATTCACATACTACCGGTAAGTCACTACTCACCGCTTTCTCTTTCACTTCCATGGACGCAATCAACATAAACACGGCAGCTCCGTCCTTCATTGCTTTATCCACTTGTCTAGCCGTCATCTCCAAGTCCTCAACACTGACATCATCAGGAAAAATAACTGTTTTCGTGAAACAGTTGATATGAACCCGGTTAAATTGCAACCAATTCATGCCCAGGATAACATCCAGTTGTTCCAACGGAAGGCACACTAAGTCCATTCCGAATTCTCTACCAAAAATATCAATTGGACAGTTCAAACAAGCAAACGAAGTAGTCACTGAACCAGACGCAGGAGTGTCAATGATCATACTTCCATTAATCTCAGATATTTCCAAATTCAGTCGCTTAGCACAATCCAATGAAATAAACGAGTGAGTTGCTCCAGTATCTATTATTGCAATTAAAGGAGTGCCATGGATAAAACACGTACCTTTAATCAACCGATCCTCTGGGGTAGTCTCTGAACCAGATAAGGCGAACACCTTACCACCAGCTTGATTCTTCCTCGGCTTAGGACACTTAGGACTAATATGACCTTCTTCCCCGCAGTTGAAACAAGTTACAGTGTTCCCCTTGCACTCAATAGCAATGTGACCTGCCTTTCCACATCTATAGCACTTCTTTTCCTCACTTTTGCACTCGTGAATGCGATGTCCAGGTTCTCCACACTTGAAGCACTTAATAGGGGCACTAGAGTCTCCCCCACTAGGCTTCTTCCAGCCTCCAGCTTTCTGATTACTCTTACCATATGGCTTACCACGATCCATATGCTTTTTCCCTTTCCTGTCGACTAACTCGCGAGAGTGCGACGACTTCAGTTTAATATTGTCCTCTTCAAAGATTCGGCTGCAGTCAACCAAATCGACAAACCTGCGAATCCTCTGGTATCTGATACCCTGCTTAATCTCATCACGGAGACCATTCTCAAACTTAACACACTTCGAGAATTCACTAGCCTCATCATTATTGTAGTGGACATAATACTTTGCTAGCTCAACAAACTTGGACGCATACTCAGGCACAGTCATGTTACCTTGTGTCAGCTCCAAAAATTCAATCTCTTTCCTGCCTCTAACATCCTCAGGAAAGTACCTCCGCAAGAATTCTCTCTTGAACATAGCCCAAGTGATTGCAACACCTGCAGCTTGCAGTTCGTCCCTACTAGCCATCCACCAATCATCAGCTTCTTCAGACAGCATGTGAGTCCCATATCTCACCTTCAGATTTTCGTCACAATCAATCACCCGGAAGATCCTTTCAATTTCTTTCAGCCACTTCTGGACGCCTTCGGGATCGTGAGTGCCTTTGAACAACGGAGGGTTGTTCCTCTGAAAACTATTCAGCTGCCTGTCAGCACCAATTCCAGCTCCATTGGCATTCCCTCCCAACACACCAGCAATCATACCGAGAGCCTCAGCAATCGCGTCGTCATTCCTTCCTCCTCTTCCGGCCATTGTTCTGCTAAATATCACACAATATTTATTAGAACAAGAAGTATCGACAGTGTCAATCTTACACTAATCGCATACGAGGGATCAACCGACACTAAGACTCTGACTCAAACGACCGACTATGCTCTGATACCACTATTGTAACACCCTTCTAATACCCCGCATAATAATAAATAATAATCAGAGTAAACATGAAAAAGGGCATTACAGCTTCCAAATAATTAAACAATAATACTCATGTCATGCCATAAAAGAGAACGTCAACCAAATTTATTCAGATCATCATGTTTAACACAGCGGAATTATCTTTAACATCTGAATAACAGACAGCCAAGTCACAGGCTTAAGACGTTAACATAAAATCCATCCAAAATAAAAAGTTTAACAAGTAACTCTAAACGACGCCCCCAGTGTTACACGACCAGAGCATGACACGGACCCAACTGACTCTAACGAACTACTTGACGAGCTAATCCTCACCAAGTACGAGAGCTACTCCTCAATCTGAAAAATAACAACAGTAAGGGTGAGTCTCATTCACATTTAACTAATGTTATAGGATATAGATAATAAAATATCATTTCACATGCCATTCACCCAATCACAGTTATAATCAGATTCAAACCATACAATCAGCAAGCAAACAACCAAATTAACACATATTATAACATTGGACAATCTTCCATTCATGTTATAATAGCAAAACAACCTAATGCAATGCAACTACATGCATGTGGTACCAAAATCTGGGATAACCCAACTCACCGACCCACCATCGTCAAGGATACGGTAACACCCACTCACTAATTCCACACAATGGGAAGTAGCTACCACTGATCCACCATCGTCAAGGACCAGCCACAAAATGATTATGAATGCATGCATCAACCATAACATGCTCATCACCCACATACATCGATCAATGTCATAATCATCAATAAAACACATATTTCATACCAACAATACATGTATAATAAACACCAGTTATAACCACGTCATCATACAGGTAAGACATTCATTAGTGAACCTATAAGCATATCCCACCACAACAAATAAGATCGAGTGTTTTAAAAATAATTCAAGCCACAACTCAAAACACCATTTGAGTATATAAATTATTTGATTAGCTTCACTGTACTCGAAACGGCACCAAAATCCGGCTTACGGTTTAAAAGTTACACGTTTTCAAACTTTTCAAAACGGTCTGTCGCAACAACTAACAGCACGCGGCGCCACACACATTCGCGGCGCGGAACGAATCGGAACAACGCCTTCGCGGCGCAAACAAGGTTTCGCGGCGCGGAACGAGAAGAAACTACGCCTTTGCGGCGCGGCCATACTCTCGCGGCGCGTACTGAGCACAACAAAAACTTCCTGGCCTTCTGCCAAGCAGTTCGCGGCGCCAACTCCTGGACGCGGCGCGAACTGGCGATTTCCAGCGCTCCGAATAGCAGAAAATAGCCTGCGATTTCGCCCCTCTTTCACCGAATCACTACCAAACCAAACTCACTCCAACCAGATTTCGCATACAGTGAAATAACACATATTATAACACATTTATAATACATTCAACCATCCAATTATCACCACACACGATCAATACAATTCATTATAAATCAATTCCCCCAAAAACCTAACATTTCTACAACCTAAGCATAACCCAATTGATCCGAATAACACGATCAAATTCTATCATACTACCTATAATCCCATAATAGAAGATAAACGGAAGAGTCCCCCCTTACCTGAAGGTTGATTCTTCGCTCTTCTTCGCGTCGCACTTCTTCGCTCTTCTCCTCTTTTCACGTTCAGACTTCTTTTCCCAAAACGCTGTAATTCTCTCTATTCCACAACTCCTTCTATTTTATGAAAATAAGCTTATCATTAGTAATGGGTTTCACCACTGACACCCCCCTTCTACTACACGCGACCCTGGCCCATTAGCCTCATTATTTCCATTATTCTCAGTCAACTCAAATAATTCTAATATTTAATCCAAAAATTAATTAAATTAAATAAAGAATTTTATGGGGTGTTACAACCTTGGCCATTTAAGTTTATTAGGAGGCAATTTTCTATCATTGTCTCTTACGCAACGACAATAAATAAATCCCAAGGACAATCGCTTGATAGTGTCAGATTGTATTTTCCTACTCCTATTTTTAGTCATGGACAGTTATATGTTGCAATTTCAAGAGTTACAACCAAAAGTAGTCTTAAAATCTTGATACATGGTGACAAAAATGAACCATATTCTACCACTACAAATGTTGTATACAAGGAAGTTTTTCAGTCACTTTGTTAGTTGGTAATCTTTCTCACCTTTCATTGTTTTACACAAATTAATTATATATTTTTTATGTGAATTTGTTGTATATATTCAAAACTTAGAAAAACTAATATACTATTTGATACATGTTCACATGTAGATATATGTTGTGGAGTGTTGTTATTTGTTGGTTCTTGCATTGCTTAAGTTCAACAATTAATCTGGTACCATGGAGATGCTTACATCTAGACTTATAAACATGAATCATTTGTATGTATTAATAGTCACAACTATAGTAACTCATTTTTTTAATATATTCTTTGGTTAAAAATGTAGTGACTATTACTTTATCTTTGATATATAAGAAAGATCTTTACGAATCAATATTGAATCCATGTAATATGAAATCTGAACGGGACCCTTGCAATAGCACTGATTTCTTAATAGTAAACTTTAAAATGTTAATAGAATTATATATAAAAAAATCAAAAAATCCTATATTTAAAAAAGGAGATGATAGTAAATTTTTAAGTCTTTCTTTATATGATGAATTATAATATCGAATCATAAACTATTATGGAAAGATGCAAATTATTTCAAAAGTTAAAAGATAAGAACAAAAACTCCATTAAAAAAAAATATTTCTAATCAAAAAAGGAAAATAGTTTTTTGCATTTAAGCCTATAAATTAAAATATTAAATACTTTTTTGTAAAGTAACTGCTTTGTCTATAATTTTGCATAAAGGAGCAAGAATATCCCTATTTGACGAATATTTGAGAAATTCTATGAATTTACTTCGTTTTCTCAGTCAACACAAAATAAAATAATCAATCATCGATTTTTCTAGCTATTAATTTTATATATATTCTCTTTTGTTTATTCATTTCTTTCATCATTGTCGACATGAGTTCTCTTTGGTGCTTGGTTTTGTTAATTCTTTCATTGGCTTACAATGTTGCTTCTGATAATTCTATTGGAACTTTAAAGGTATGTAACTAACTCCACACTAAACCCTATAGAACATTATTAAATTTAATTAGTTTTTATAATCATTGATTAATTGGTTTAAAATTGATAATTTTTTATTTAATAGTTTCTTGATGATTGCGATTCTGATGAAGATTGTGGAAGTGGACTCAGTTGTTCGGCATGTCCAGAAAAGATTTCTGCGAAAAAGTGTGTGAGAGCAACTGTGACAGATCAATTCAAGCTCATTGTAAGATTTTTTTTTATTTGTTACATTTTGGTATTTTTTTTTTTATAGTTTTCTCAGAAAAGTGATATGGACAAACTCAATAGGTTGTTTAGCTATCAACAACAATCTTATGGTGGTTGGATCACTTTTTAATTGTTGGTTGGCTTGCATTTTTCTTGTTTGGTGGGGGCAGGCCAAAAACTATATATATTGTTTTGTTTTATCAATAGTTTTGAATTTCGATGGCGGATGTGAAAGCTGCGGTCATTGTGATTGCTACGACGCGTGCAACATGAATTTTAAGTGGGAGGTTATTGAAAATACACTCTTGAGAAACACTTCAAATTAAGATTTTTTTACTACGTCGTAAGAAAATTGAGTTTTAGATTCTAAAATTTTATTATTTTGATGAAAATGATTGAAACATCAAAGAAATTGTCTGATGTGTTCCGCCGCATCAATGATTTTAAATCACACTTTATTTAATGTGGTTGCAGAAACTACTACATAAATAATACTAGGGTTCAGGTGCAATTTGATGTGGTTGCAAAAATCACCGCATGAACAATATTACAACCACAATTACATTTGCGAACTGCAATTTAAAACTATGATCTTAGCCCTCTTACTTTTACTGTTGTTAAGTCTCTATTCTAGAATTTTGTTAGTAGCTCGTTAACCAGTTTAATTCAGGGTTTATATCGTATAACAACCCTAAGATTATTAAGATCAATTCAGAGTTTTTTTAAAAAATTTTATAGACTCTTTTTATACAAATTTATTGATGATTTTCTCTGATTTGACTTGTAGTATGTAATCTTATTCTTTTATAAAAATATATAAACAAGAAAGTTTAGTTTGATTTTTACTAATGATTTTTTATTTATTTTTGAGGGGACAGAATAATTCTCTTCCATTCAACAAATATGCATTTTTGACAACACATAATGCATTTGCCATTGAAGGGGAACCATCTCACACAGGTGTGCCAAGAATTACCATCAACAATCAAGAACACAGCATCACCCAACAGCTAAATGTATGCTATTCATTACAATACTTCTAAAATTTATATATAGTTTAAATATCATAAATTTTGATTTTCTAATATAATTATAAACAATGTTAATTTAACTCACATTTTTTAATATTTTGTTTATTTGTAGAATGGAGTTCGTGCACTTATGTTAGATACATATGATTTTGATGGAGCTGTTTGGTTATGTCATTCATTTAAAGGTCAATGCCATGATGTTACAGCATTTGTATGTAAAACTCATCATCCTAATTTAATTTCTCTTTATCTGCAACCGACTTTATGAAGTAGTTCGTTACTGATCTATTAACGAATTACAGTCGATTGCAGATGATATACTATTATGAGAAACTCTGATTACTAATTTATGATTAACTATTAGGAACCGGCTATTGATACATTGAAGGAAATCGAAACATTTTTATCGGCGAATACAAATGAAATTGTGACAATAATCTTGGAAGATTATGTTGAATCTCCAAATGGTTTGACAAAGGTTTTCACTGATGCTGGTCTTAAGAAGTATTGGTTTCCATTGGCTAGCATGCCAAAAAATGGTGAAGATTGGCCATTAGTTAGTGACATGGTTGCTAAAAACCTAAGGTTATTAGTGTTTACTTCTAAGAAGGGTAAGGAAGAAAGTGAAGGCATTGCTTACCAATGGAATTACATGGTTGAAAATCAATGTAAGAAAACATCTATCAAATCTCTTAATCCATGTATATTTCTTCTATTATATTGTTGTGATCAGGGTTTTAAAAACGGTCGCGGTCGCGTAAAGATTTTTACGGTTTTAGTCGGTACAAATATAGTGACACTGATTGCGGTCGTCACAATCTGAATTAATCATAATTTGTTCTTTAATATTAAAAACAGTTATAATAGTGTCGGTTACGGCATTTGTCAAAACCATTTTGTCGTGGCCGTTTTTGCAGTTGCAAACCGTTTTTTAAAACCATGGTTGTGTTATAGTTATATTCAATGTTTTAAAATACCTTTGTAGCACCAACACATGTCTATCTCTAACACAATCTCGACAACAACACATGTGATTACTGTAAATTTATATATATTATCAATGTCATGTGTCAATGTCGTGTCTGATATCTATGTGTATGTCAGTATTTCATAGTTAAAAACCAACCTAACCAAATGGTCAACCGGTTAAATCTTGAAAATTTCTTTTGAAAATTGGCTATTTTTTGCAGATGGGGATGATGGAATGAAAGAAGGAAACTGTCCAAACAGGGCAGAATCACCTTCTCTTGATGATAAAACCAAATCTTTAGTATTGGTAAACCATTTTAAGACTGTTCCAGTAAAGCCACTCTCATGTGAAGATAATTCTGAAGGACTCATTAACATGTTGCAAACTTGTTATGCTGCTGCTGGTGACAGATGGGCTAATTTTGTAGCTGTTGATTTTTACTCGGTAGATTTAAACAAATTTTATCTCTTATTACATCTAAATTTGGCCACTAATGCAAAAAATCATAAGCTGTTATAACTTTTGAGGTTTTTTTAATGTAGAGGAGTGATGGAGGAGGGGCATTTCAGGCTGTGGATACTCTCAATGGAAAGCTATTGTGTGGATGTGATGATGTTCATTCATGTGTGGTAAGAAAATTAACTTAACTCTTAGTATATATATGTAAATTATATATTTCGAGTCTCACATCGCTGAAAATATATGGGGCATTCATAACCTTACAAACTGATTTTATATAAATGAGATACGTCTAACACCATTTTTTAAGATGGTATCTAATATATATTGTTTAAGATCAGACGAACAATCTTTTATTAGATTTTCGCTATCGGTCCACCTACCTTTTATTTTCACATTCTAAATGTTCAATCTTGAAGAGGGAGTCTGTGAAGAATGTCACATTAAACAATATATGAGGACAATCTTTATCTTATAAATAAGTTTGTTTATATGCTAATGGACTCTTCTATATAATATTTAATTTCTTGATTTGTTTAATTTCAGCCTGGATCAACTTCACCAGTTTGCTCGCCACAAAAGTGAAAAGAGCAACAACCGAAAGAAAATAATTTAGGTGATGGATTATTGAAAGCAGAATTCCTTACCATTGTATCATGCACTCTAGCTTCAGAAAGTACTATTGTCATTTTTATTTCTAAAAAAATATACTAATACTTTTTCTGCAGTGATCTATTGAGAGTCAGTTTCAATTGTATTATTTTAATTAATCTCCAAATATACTATGTATATTGATTAAAAAGTACATGTGTACATGTTCTTGTCTTTAAAGTATGTGTGTGTTCCTCTTGATAAAGGAAGAAAGATTTAGAGGTCTTAATAGATGTATAATATGTTTTGATGGTGAGGACTTGTTCACGTGGTGAGAAGCTTTGTACGGTGGTATTTGAGGCTATTTGAGGAACCAGCTCACGTGAGGTGAGATGCCATGTTGGTGGTCAGTGCTACTTGATTGCAGGCGGGGGGTTAAGTTAGTCATGTATGTTAAGACGGTAACGAGTGTGATGCTCTTTTAGTTGTGGAGAGTCGGTATGACTTAGAGTCTGTTCTTCTCCCCTTGAGGGGAGATGTAATTATAGGGGTCTCTAGAATCTATGGTTTCTATGGGCGTGAGTCGTTCCGCCTCTGCACCCAATCTGGGGTCCCAGTCCTTGAATTTAGTATTTTGAACTTTAGAAGGATGGGCATCAACAAGGACGAGCTCTTCTTTAGCGATATCCAAGTTGCTTAGATAGCACTCATGAGCCAGTTGTTGATCCCCATTGATGGTTCCCACTTGCCCATCTAGGACTAGATATTTCAGGGTTAAATGCATGGTGGATACGACCGCTTCTAGGGCGTTAATGGCAGGGCTCACCAGGATGATGTTGTAACATGATAAGTTGTCTAAGATGAGGTAGTTTACGTTAATGACCTCAGCGTTCGCTCCCCCGCCGCATATGGTGTAAAGGGTCACATGGCCCATTATCTGTACTATCTTTATAATTCTATCAAAGAATCATTGAATATTTTTATGTCGTCCACATCTAGTTGTAGTTTTCGAAATATATTCAAGAAGAAAACATCGGTGTAGTTACCCAGATCAATCAGGATGCGTCTCGTGTCCCAATTTCCATGTTGAACAATGATGAGTAGAGGATTGTCGTAGTGAGGATTAACTCCGTCTGCATCTTCCTCAGAGAAAATGATGTCAGACCCTATTTTCTCTTGGGGAATTTTTGGGAAGGTATGGGATATAATGTTGGCTGCAAACACCTAGTTCCCGTAACTTCTTCGATCGGCCCTAGAATTTCCCTTCCCGGAGATACCCCTGATGATGGTGTTTGTTTCGTAACGTAAGACTCTGTCAGTCATCTTCAATAGGACTTTATGCGAGGCCCTTAACAATTATAACTCTACACTATCTGACCATTTTTGAAATATTTTATTAACATAAAGTTTAATTACACTTTACTCTCTACAATGTGAGCGAACCTTGATTTTACCTCCCTGTAAAAAAAATTGGTTTCACCCTTTGTAATGTTTAGCTTCTGTTTATTTGCCCCTTAGGTGACGTGGCCTATTTAGGTGGAATTTTTTTTTAATTTTTTAAAATTTTCTTATAGTTTTTTTTGAAATTATTAATTATAATTACGGAGGGGGTTGAATCAAAACTCGCTCAAATTAAAGGGGATAAACCAATATAAACCAAAAAACCAATTACACTTAATATTTTTTAGTTTTATGCAGGTTCAAATCACCTATACTGGTGTTGTCAATGTTGTATTCATATTTTTTCCACTCTTATATTCATGTGTACCTAATTTACGACCCATGGCCCAAATCTTGCCCAAGTTAGTTAGGGTTTAAGATAACCAACAACATCTTACTATATTAATCAAGCTAATAGCAAAGACCGAGAAAAATAGCAACAAATAGAAAATAATGTATTCTTAGTACATCAAGTGTTACAAATAATTAAGAACCTACATTCAACAATATCCATCATTAGATAAGAAAAGTTCCACACCTTGTTAGATAAGTAGAGTTCAATATATTCAACAATATCCATCATTAGATAAGTAAAGTTTCACACCTTCTTAGATAAGTAGAGTTCCATACATTCAACAATATTCAACACTTCGCACGTCACTATTTATTAGATAGCAAGTTGGCACTTCAATATATGAATGATGAACATAACTTAACATATGACAAACGATTACATAACTTAGATAGACAACTGCATAACTTAACAAAACAACAATAAATAAAAAACCTAAATACAAGCAGATGATTCTAGACATTTCAACATCTTGATTATGCCTTCGACAAATATATGGCACAAGAAACTCGATCTTACTCACCTTCCTATTCCCGGTGTCGGGAAACATATTATTCAACTTAGATCTCAAGACGGCGTTATAGGAGGTGCCCTCCAAGATCCGGAACTCTACGGGAGGTTTCACCCTATTGAAATACATTTCTTCCTTAAATAGAAACCGGGGCATTGTAAGATGGTTTTTTTAACAACACATGACCTCTATTTATACAACTTTGTTCATGCTAGACCACACAAAATAGTAGGTGCAATCACAGTTGTTCAAAACTGTTGGCAAAATCTCAATCCTTGATATAATAAATTATATATATATATATATATATATATATATAATAAATTATATATATATATATATATATATATATATATATATATATATATATATATATAGTGGCGGAGCCAGAAAAATTATAAAGCTCGGGCAAAAATTTAAAGACTGCAAATCACAAAGTTCTAAACTTTAACTCAAAATTATAAACAGTAACAATCATCTAATCACAAACTTGTTAAATGTGGTTGTCTAGCATTTTTGTTTGCAATTAAAACCATACACCAAACTCAACATTTTTACTAAAATAAATTTTATTACATATAACAAACTTCATACAAGACAACATAACTTGGTATAACTACTGGAGCATGTTTAATAAGATTATATGTGAAAATAAGTAATTCATAAGAAAAACATTTAAGAAGTACATTTGTAAGCTATTAAAACTGCGAGTCTTAAATTGGCAAAGAAAGCCAAATATGAAATCAAAAGTGAAGTCAAATTGGTTCTGCAGAACTTTTTCACATTGTCACATATGTGTTGCACCAAAAACTGATATCATAACAGAAACAATATCACCTTTTTTAGTGAATTTTTTTATACCAAGAAGACCTTTAAGCTGTTGGAGTGCAATAGTAATGGCAGCTCCAACCCTGAATCCAACAATGACAACATGAGATAGGAAATCAATCAAAAAACCAAGCCTGCAAAATTCACCTCAAATGATGTCAATCCATCAAGAAACAACACAAGACAAGAATCATTTTACTACTAATCCAATAATAGTACCTTAAGAGTCCAAGTGCCATTTGAGTGACTCCTGCAAACAAAGTTGCGGTAAATACAAGACGAAGATATTCATGACTTTTGAAGTTAGGGATTTCACCAGTTAGCAAAGTGCCTAGCAAGAGAGACACAATAGCTACTGGTCCTATTGCATTATCATCATATAACCGAACTAAAAAAAACAAAATTACTTATAGAATAAACAAAGATTCTTACATAGTCCATAATGTGGTTCAAAATTTGCAAGATTTGCATACGCGATATCCTGAGGAATGCAAAGACTTGCAATGGTGATTCCAACAATCAAATCTCCCTTGAAACTTTGAAGATTGTAATATCTTCCCCACTCGAAAATCGGGAAAATAGTTTGGAGTCCGAGAACAAACCTTTTTGATCCTGTTTGGTTTTTAAACTTGCCAAAAGGGTCATTTGAGAAGAAAGTTTCATTGAAATTATGTTTGATTTCTTGGAAAAGTGTTTGTTTAGAAGAATCTCGGTTCAGAACTTTTATTGAACACTTGGTGGACATAGTGCGAAACAACAAATTCGACACCAATTCTCCATCAATTAGTCAATCACAACGTGCAACAACAACAAATAACAACACAACAGTAATGTTGTAGCGAGAATTGAACTGAAACAGAAGAAAAAGAAGAAAGAGTGGAGTTGCGATATGCGTCTTTTCACGGTATGGTGTGACAGAGGATGGCCATGGGAGATCTGATATGTTTCTGTTATAGCATGGTGTGGCAGAGAATGGCGCGGGATGGTGAATCGTTGTCGGCGGAGCCTAGGCAGCTGTCCTACCTGGCCGGACACTGGTTACGCCACAATATATATATATATATATATATATATATATATATATATATATATATATATATATATATATATATATATATATATATATATATATATATCGGAACTCTGAAAAAGAAGCTAGTAAATGAGAAAGTATTTTCAAGCTACCAATATATAATATTAAGGAGTAGATAAATTTTCATAAGGAGCAATAGTAAAAAGGTAAAAATAAAAAGGAAAGTTCTAGTAAGAAGTAAAAGCAAGGCGAAAGAAGTAGTTGAAAAGGAGGAGAAGGGGAAAATAGATAAGAGATTATGCATGATGCAAAAAATACAAAGAAAAAGTAGAAGCAAAATTACGGTTTCACATTATACAAAAGGCACCTTACCCTCACTTGAATAAGAAAGACGAAAAAGGATAAAAAATTAATAAATTAATGGAAAGTTTTACCTTGCTTTAAGTAAACATCACTTTTGGAGAGATAACAAAGAAACATGATGAAACTGATTTAACATGATCCATAAATCTTCCCTAAGAAAATTATAAAATATTCTCATAAAGGGGAAAGAAAAACCATCTAGGCCAAGACTCTTATTTCCAACACTATGGGAGCCAACACCATATAACTTCCAAAAAGTAAAAGGTGTTGTTAGAGAAAGGTTATCCTCATCAAAAAGAGTCCGAAAGACTACAACAACAAGGCAAGGTCAAGCAACATTTGGCTCTTAAAATATATCTGAGAAATAGTTAAAACTTTTTGCCTAATATGAGACTCCCCATCAATCCAACTATCATTAACCTTCTAGGCTATAGTTGAATTTCTCTTTCCCCTACTCTTGACAGAAGCATGAAAGATACCAGAGTTAGAATATCCTTCATTAAATCATCTAGATTTCGATCTCTAGGACACCTGAGAATCTTGTATCGTTAAAAGATCAAAGCTCCACAATAGTTTTATATCTAACCTCAGTCTCCTCCTCATATAAAGCTATCTAATTTATAAATGAATCCAAATTTATAACATTTTCACTTAAATTCTCTATCCAGAAATCTATATTTTCAAGCAATTGTTTATTTCAAACTTATACGGGTCATGTCACGTGACACGGGCTAATCATATCAGCCTCTGGTGCATCATATGGGGGTGGTTCTTTGGGGAGAACACAATCCATATAATGGGACACATATTGGTCATTTTTACCTCTGATTTTTTGTATTGGAAGTTGTCTTTTGTGCGGTATTTGGCCCTTGTTCGTCCTAAATCGCTACATAATTTTTTTATTGGCTGAAAACATGAAAACAAAGCAATAGTGCATAAAAATTAAATTTAACAATAAAAAGCACAAGAAAAGCAATATAAAGCAAGCTAGAAAACACATACATTTACCCACCTATCAACATCATTGCCTCCATAAGTCGTCGGACGTTCATACACTATCGTTTTATTTTTCCGAAAAACTCCACATTATTTATCGAAATCGATTTACATGAAAAAATGGGAAAGAAATGAAGAAGAATGAAGAGAAAAATAGAACTTGCAATAAGAAAGCAATATTAACGCAAGAGAGGGAGAAGGTAAGAAGATTAAAAAAATGGGTTTTTGAGTTTGGTTCAAAGCTTTTTAAAGAGAGCTGTGAAGAAAGAAACGTGTGCTTGTGACTTTTTCTTTTCCTCGAGCGACCTTTCTTCTATCCTATGTACTCCATTTAAGACTTGTTACTACGATTAACATTGAAGCAAAAAATATTGGTAAATTGGAAAATACGTATTAATTAAGATTTTTTAACCATTAGTAAAATTAAGTATGTTTAGTAAAAATATCCTTGTTTGATTTAATCTAAAATGTTAAGGATTTAAAAAGGGTTTAGATTGAAAATTATCAACATGTGATTTTATTTAGATAGAACATAGAAGAATAAAATTAGGAGAAAAAGAAAGAACTTAGGGTTTGAGAATACTAACCTATATAGATTGGTTTGATATTGGTGGTGTGGTGGTTTTTGTAGTGGCGTGAGGAGAGAGAGAGATACTAAGGCGCAGGCGTGAGCGGAGAGAGATACCAAGGCATAATTTTTATAGTGGTGCAGTAGTATTTGCAGCTACTTATTTTTTTTATGCTTTACGGTTTTTGCATACCAAGGCGCGGTTTTGAGATGTCAATCATTTTATTAGGTTATGTTTTCCTATTTTTCCTACGTGTTCCTTAATTTTGGGAGATGGCGGTTATATCAATCATCACAACCCTAAAAGTGTTAGTTTGGTTTCTCTCTTTACCAACACGTTACTTAATTTTTGTGGAAGGTGGTTATATCAACCGTCACAACCCATTTTTAGGGCGTTTGAGCATAAAATTTATGCAAAACATTTTTCTTATTTCCATCGTTTTATGCAATTTTGGGGGAAGGAGATTTATCAATCGTCGCAACCCCCTTTTTAGGACAATTGAGCATAAAACCGTCATAAAAGTTATGTTTATTCTTAAAAACCAAAAGGAGGTTTTCTAAAGCAACCATGGAAACAGTTATAATAACATGAAGAGGGTAGGTGGTTCTTATTGAATCGTCACAACCTTTGCATCGCAAAACCATTTTTTCTTATAGTGATTATGGCCACCGAAAGGATATTGACGAAGATGAAAGAAGTTACAGACACAGAAGAACTCTCAAGATTCACGACTGACGAAAAGGGGAATGTTAACTCTAGATCACTTATTATATATCCTCAAACAAAGAAAACCGTCTCGCCTTAGATTATTCCAAACACTCGAATATCTTGTATATGAGGACATCATTGCTGTCAGACTTAGGGATAAAGGTCGATACCCCTATGCGAAACATTTTCAATCAAGAGGAAAATATTTAATTTGCATATTCTCAATGTTATTGATGTCCCATCAAGGCTTTTCCACTTTCTTCTAGTAGAGGACGAACTATGTTCGTGCATGAAAAAACCCTCATTTTAATGAGTATGAACAAGAGTTTCGGGGAATTGTCCTAGGCCTCTCGCAAGGTCCATGATGTAAGCCCCAAAAATAACCATTTCATATAAAGACACATGGAACAAGTGACCTTGCTCCAATCGAAGGAAGACACATGATTCCGACCCGTAATACATTTCCCACCGTTGGATCTAATCAAAATGACCACTCGCATAGGATGGCAGATCATACAACAACCGTGTTAGTTGCTCACATTATATAAAGCTCATCAAGTACCATTTCTGATACTTTTTCATTTTCACACACGAACTTAATTTTTACTCATTCATTGATTTGAGAATTGTAGTTCTAATCTTGAAAGTCCAACTCCGGTATGCCGTAGTAGAAAGTCACTCAGTCGCATCTAAATTTTATCTCTCCGAATCTTCATCTATTTTAGTTTCCATGTATCACATATCACTATTGTATGGAAGCAAATTTATCTCACAAGTGATAAGCCTAGAACCAAGTCATCGTGCCTTCGGAAGATGCACCCTTTCTTAAGAAATTACAATGGACAATCAAACGAGAATGAGTAAGTTATATGAGAACGTGAAAATTTAATAACAATCATTGGATATATATTTAATGGTTGAGATTAAAAGATATTTTTAAAATTTGATTAATGATTTCTGATCTTACCGGGCAGATCAGATGGCCGACAACAAAGAAGGCTTGGTATCCGGAACGGTTGGGAGAGGAAAAATGGTTGTACCTGCAAGGCACTCCGATGCCAAAGTAAGTATGTGATCCACAAGGTACAACAAAGTGAGAGATTTTGGGGGTAAGAAAAAGGTTACCTTGCCCTCTGGGATTAGAGGACTATTTATAGGGTATCCCTAAGCGAATTTGGATCCTCTTTCCAAGGCGTGGATTTAGGTAACGCAAGAGCTGGCCGCTTATCGGGCACGAGGCTCTCTCGTGGTCGGTTGTCTTTGGTGTTTGCCCGGAATGGGCAGGGGGAGGCTGTCACGCGCGTGTTTAGGATGCCTTGGGCCGAAGGCTGGATTGGCCCAATAAGGATGATTGGGCCGGTCAAGAACAATTTTTATTTCGTCTTAATGACACATGATTTAATGAAAATAACAATTTAATCTCAACCTTTCCTTTTTAAATGTAGGCTTAATTGCAACTTTAGTCCCTCTATTTTGTCTTTTTCTTGATTTTGATCCCTTTATTTTAAAAACCACTATTTTAGTCCCCTTTTTAAGTTTTCTGTGTAACTTTCGTCCCCATATTTTGTTTTTTTTTTTTTTGCAAAATTAGTCATTATTTTTGTCCTCTTTTCAACAGAAAACTCAAAAAGAGGACCATAATTATGGTTTTAAAAATGAGAGATCAAAATCGTAAAATAAAATAAAGGAACCAAAGTTCCAATTAAACCTTAAATAAAATAGTTGTTATTTCAATGATTGATATTTCTTCCTCTCATCTCTCATTTAGAAATGCTCTCACTTGATATACTCCCTATATATATATATATATATATATATATATATATATATATTCCGATGCCCCGCAATGACTTACATGATTTTTTGTGTTTGATTTTGTGTGTGATTCTAAAGCAAATAGATAAAACTGACTCAGAGAATGTGTTGATAACACACTTATTATGTGTAACAATTTAATTTATTTTATATAAACTCATTATAGGATGTGTTTGAAGATGAGGTGTTTGGTGAGTGCTGATGTAAGCACTTTTTCCCCATCCTACCTAACTATATAGTACGTTGAAGAAGGAGTAGACAAACAAATGAAGTCAAAATTGAAGATTGAAGCTCTTCTCCATTTTGCATAAGGAACTTTCATTTCATTCTACCGATCATGGTGCCAAAATAATCTGTATCATTCATCAGCGACCAAAGCAATTCAAGATTGATTCATTCATCTTGCAGGTAAATTTATGTTCTTCATTTAAATTGATAAACCTTTTGTTGTTCACAATCATATTCCTTTTGTTGGATAGAAAGAACATTCATAAATTCTAGGTTAAGTACATAACAATTCATCAGTTTTAGCTTAGAAAATAATTTGTTACTTATAATTCAGCAAATACTAGCAATCTAGGCTAGATTGTTATGCAAATCTGAAATCTGAATCTGAACATTGATTATCATTGGATATCAAACAACAATCTCGAGTCCGAAACATGCTTGGAAATTACTCAAAGCATAAAAGTTCATCCAAGAAAAAATATCCTGCATTTATAGAAGAGCTATGCCGTCAATTTTCGCTGGAAGATGTTAGGAGATCAACCAATAACTTCGACGAAGAACGAATAATTGGAGGAACAGAATTCAATATAGTGTACAAAGGCTATCTCAACCATAACGGCGAAACTGACTATCCAATAGCATTGAAGCGGATGAGAAATATTGTCTTCGATGAATGGAAGTTCAAGAAAGAAGTTGAACTCAACTGCCAGCTTCGTCATCCGAATTTGACATCCTTTATAGGTTTCTGTGATCAAAAGGATGAGAGAATTCTCGTGTATGAATACATGTTGAATGGATCTGTCTATGATCACTTGCGTTTAAGGAATAATGAATCACTCTCATGGAAGAAAAGACTTGAAATATGCATCGGAGCTGCAAAAGGACTACACTACCTTCATTCTGGAGCAAAGCGCGCGATTTTTCACTGTGACATAAAGCCTCAAAACATTCTCTTAGACAAGGGTATGGTAGCAAAGCTCTCCCATCTTGGATTTTCCATCCAAGAGAAGGTCTCTAAATCAAAATATAAACCAATTAAAGCTAGCACCCTAATTTATGGTAATTTCTTTTCTTTTACTTTTACGGTTAACACTCAAATTGTTGTGCACTTGTGGTATAAAAGAGTATAAACTACTACATGTATCATAAATGGTTTTGTTGACAGGTACATTTGGTTACACGGCGCCAGAGTGTGTCCGAACCAATGTTTTCACCGAAAAATGCGATGTATATTCCTTTGGTATGGTTCTACTTGAAGTAGCATGCACAAACTACAAGAGTAGCATCTTTGATAAGATGGTAAAGTTAGAGAACACGAACCGGTTCTTAGATGAGTCGATTAATGCAGGTAGCTTCTTGGAAAGGTTCTCAGCTGATGAGATTATTGATCCTATTCTTATGAGATCGATTGCACCTCGCTGTTTGGAAGTGTTTGTGGATATCATGCAGAGATGCTTGAAGTATGACCCAAATGAAAGACCATCAATGGGCGAGGTTGAGGTTGAACTTGAGCATGCTCTGGCATTGCATGAGGAAGCAGATTGTTGTAGATAGTTTATTACTTCTTTGTTTCTGGATGATAGATAAACTGATTACCATATCTTTGGATTGCAATGGATCTTGTAAAGCTTGCTCAAATACCTTATTTGTTTCCAAGGCTCTTTGTTCATGATCCTTGGAACTTTGAAGTTCTTGCGTCTTCGTGATACTTAAATCTTTAGATTCTTTATTGTCTAAAACTATGTAATCAAATTTTGATGATAAAGTGGGCGTAACATTTTTTTCTATTACATGCAGTTTATATTTTTTCAGCTGGATTGTGCTCAATGCATCCTCCTAGTTTGGTCAATTTATTAGGATATTGTGACCACAAAAACGAGAAAATTCCAATGGTTCTCTCTATACTCGCCTTCATCGTATACATAGCAGCATGAAAGTTGATAGGCTAAAGATATGTATTGGAGCAGCAAGTGGACTACACTATCTTCATACTAGAACCAAACGCACCATCATTCATGATCACATTCAATCTTATAAAATTTTGATGGATAGTAATATGGTGCCTAAACTCTCAGACTTTTGGAATTCTTTGCATGAACCTTTGTGTAGTAACAAATAAGTGTGATGTTTACTCCTTTGATATAGTTCTACTAGAAGTGTGGTATGTTGGCAAAAGATAGAAAATGTTAAGAGGCATAGGCTCCCAACAGAGGATAATGTTGATGAGAATATCAAAGGCAAGATTGCACCAGAATATTGGCAAGTATTTTTGGATGTAACAGAAAGACGTTTGAAGTATGATCCAAATGAACGGCCAACAATAGGTGAAGTCGAGGTTCAACTTGAAATTGCTCTGTCATTGCCGGAAGAAGTGGATCATTACAAGAACATCAATGTTGATGATCATTATACATTATCATCTAAAACTACTATTGATGGAATCGTTGTTCAATACTATGCAGAATTTATGACAAAACATGAAGTTCAAACCAAGATTTCATGTGTTATAAATTAAAGGCCTTTTTACTTATATTTTTAAAGAGTCAATAAGGTTAGCGTTTCATATCGGAACTAGAATTGGTGTTGATTGGTGATGTAGAACTTTAGAATCGGCGATGTTGATCTTCGGTACGGTGGCGAGGGGGTGGACTTACAAAGTCAGAAATTCAACTCCCAAGTCAGTCACTAAGTTCAAGATGATTATTGCAAAAAGTAGAGATTAGAAAAGTGTATCTTGACTCTTACATGTGTTAACTATATACCTTGGATCATCTCTATTGGATTATGTATGATTGGGCCTTCTCATTAGGCCTTTAGCCGACCTAGAATAGTTGCTCCCAAGGCTTATAGGGTGTGTATTAGTGGGGAAATCATTCAAAGTCGTGGTCGACACCTAGTTATCATGTTCGACCAAGTAAGGAGTAGGAAGGTCATGGAGCAATTACAAAAATAAAGGGGGAACAAGTGCATTAAATGTTTTCCCATCATTGAAACATCTTGTTAGTTTTTCCAAACACGTGACTTTAGCCTCGTAGGTTAGGGCATGGCGCTTTCCTCTAGGAACATAGAGTGCACTTGAGTTCGTTCGCATTTCCTAGGTGAAATCTAGCCATTGATTTGTAACTTCCTGTTTTCCCTTGATCTGGCTCGTAGCATGCCCTCCATTAAATAAAGGTCTCTTTAATTTTGGGAGAACTTTCTCCATTCATGAGAGTCAGTTTCTATTTACAAAAGTTATTTCTTCCCTTCTAAGGAGTGTTTCTTTGAGAGCTTTCCTTTCCCATAAAAAACTTTTTTTTTCCAACATTTAACATTCACCTTCTTCGTCACACTCTACTCCCTCCAGAACCCTTCTTACCATGTGCTTTTTTTTTTTTACATAAATTTTAGTATTTACTTTATCATGGCCAATATAAATGACCATCCCATTAGTTGGTATAGTGATATTGGGAGTAGCGATTTTCCTCCTTTAGTTAGGGCACAAGCGTCCTCCAGTTTAGATTCTAATTGTCTTATTAATAATCACTCAGTTCTTGTTGTTATATGTGTATCTGATGATTATTAATAAAAAATGCTTTATGTCTATTTTTAGGTAGGGAAACTTCCTTTAAGGAGTCTTCCTTTGACACTCTTTTTTTGATGAGGACGTGGGAGGTGATCATAGTCACTTTTATGCTTGCATCATCTGAAATTGCAGGAGCTTCATCTTATCCCGCTTTGAGTAACCTAGAGATATAGGTCGCGACTTTGAATAGGGAAAAAGTATGAAATATCATTAAGGCTTACAATGCTATTTACGACTAAGATATGAGTGATACTAATATTAAGGATCATCTGACGCATGGGGCTCAGTTGGAGGGCATCTCTTGGCTTAAATCATTTGAGATCTTTCAAGATGATGAGATAAATCTAAAAGGAGCCGCGTCAGTGGAGCAGGCTGATGCAAACAAATATAGATGGCTGGACTTTGATATAGTAGAAGCTACTTCATTTTTAAGTGATCTCGTGGTCGTGAGTGCGGCTAATACTGTAGTCCGCCTCTCTTCAGAATGGTCGTTCTTCCATGTAAAATAAGCCAAATTTGTCTTTTAGCAGCACCCCTACGAAAGCGCTTTTAGGAAAAAGCGCTGGTATAGGTTTCGCTAAAAACAAAATTAAAAAAACACGCAAAAAAGCACTCTTATAGGGGGGTTACGAAAGCGCTTTCAAAAAGCGCTGGTAAAGGGACGGGTACGAAAGCGCTTTTCAAAAGCGCTCTTATAGGTGGGTTATGAAAGCGCTTTCAAAAGCGCTGCTATAGGGGGTTGGGTACAAGACCGCTTTTACCCTAAAAAGCACTGGTATAGCCATGTGTACTAAGGCGCTTTTCAAAAGCGCTTTCATAGATGTTTTAAAATTAAAATTTCTAAAAACAAAATTAGACAGAACGCGCGTTTTCCCCAATCCCTAATTCCCTCTTTCTCTCATAGAACCCAGAATTTTGTCGTTGGAGAAGAAGATCAACACCTTCGTTGCCACCGTCTTCGTTGCCACCATTCTAAATCAGAAAATCGTGAGCCACCGGAGAAGAAGACTCAATATATCGTTTGGTTCTGTTGTTGAGGAAGAAGATTCACCATCTCAGCTACGTTAGATGTATATTTCTTAAGGATTCTCATTGTTATTACTGTTGTTGTGGTTCTGTTGTCTTTGTTGTGGTTCTGTTGTAGTTCAGTGTTGTTGTCAGTACTCCAGTAGTTTTGTTGAAAGATTGCAATGTGCATTCACAAGTTGTTTGTGAAAATGCCTCAACAACTTTATACATGTTATAAATTTGATTATATAACAAGGAATCATGTTATTTTTGAATGAACATTGAGGAAATTAGACATGTTTATGATTTAGTACAAATGACTTGTCATGCCTCAACAGCTTATTTTGAAAAATTGTACTTTTATTTCTCTATGATCAATACATTGAGCTCTTGGTAAACAGCTCTATCATTAGTTTGAATACATATTAATATAATATTATGCTATAGCCTATAAGAAACTGAACAATCTATAAAACTAGACCAATGCTTTGCACAATTCGTACTAATATTTGCAATACTTGCCACTGTAAAACCAATGAAACAATTCACAACCAGCCCTTTTAATCTTAACAGCCTTCTTGCATGTGTAAGAGGCAAAGAACCATGGACACTTCAAAGTAGTTGCTGCACTATTGTTCAAGTCTATAGTTTAAAATCTAAATTCTAAAAGAATATTCATTTGAATAACTCTTGTAGTGTTAGCTCTTGATGAAATGTATTAACGAATTTTGAAGTGCACCCTTACATATCTAAAAGCTTCAAGTTATGAATTTTAAAAATTGACAATCAACATCTTATTTAATAGAAGTCTACCATCTCTACCTTATTCCTAAATTTATGATTAATTTATGCCATATGTTTCTATATTTTATTTGAGTCTTAAGGACAAATTTTCAGACTTCTCAATGGACAACTTGTTCCCAAATTTATGATTAACTTTATTTGTTGTTTCTTTTATTTAAGTTCTTGATTCTTGAGTAATATTATGCTAGCTGCATGACTTATTCTATGTGGTTAATTAAGTGGATAGCTTGTATATGTTCATAAAAATTTATATGTGGTTGTGTTGATAATTGGTGAGTACTGTAGCATGTTCGTGCGATTTTGGCTCGACCTTTCGAGCATTCCATGTGTAAATTCGATGTTGTCCCGTATTTTGTTTTGCTCGTACAATGTGACTTAATTTCAACTTAATGCATACTTGACTTCTATACTGTCATATTAATATGTTCATGAAGCTTTTATCTTGATCATATTTATATTGACCATTGACATTGTTTTAACACCTAAAGCCTTTAATGATAGTGTGATGGTATCGTATTTGCTCGCTTTTGCGACAACTTTTTGTGTGCTTTCTCGTTAGACATTAATGCTGCCCGTTATGAAAATACATGCTAAATTGTTGTTTTCTCATGAGATATAATTGCTCCACCTTGATTTCTCCATTTGTATGACTCGACTATGATTTGTGGTCGTTTTCACGACGATGTTTTGACATGCGTAGTTGATGCCCCGGTTTCTAAGTAGGTGTTAAACTTTGATTTACCTTGCGGTACTATGTATCTAGATTTGCTATAACATCTGGGTGATGATTAGTTTGGTTTCAGATCATTTTCTTAGCCATGTTATGTCATTCATTTTGTTCCCGTAGTGCTGTCCCATCTGGATTCATTGTATAAAAGAGGCTCGTAATCAATTATATATATTCGTAGGATGTATATAAGGCTAATTGTTCTAAATTTTATTTTTCAGGGGATATTAAATATTTTTTAAAAGAACATCACTAGAGACATCAGATTAGCTTACGGTGTGTGGTTCCAGAAGTTTCTGAATTTCTCTAAAGGTAATTAGTTATTCGTTTACTATAGTTTCTCTAAAGGTAATTAGTTATTCTTTTGCTATAGTTTTTGAATCTCTTTCGTCAAAGTAATTAGTTGTGATTTGAATGAACTGCTATGATGGATCCTTTGCAGTTTAATTAGTTGCTTACTTCTCCACTTTAATTAGTCGCACTTTAATTAGTTCCTCTTCATTTGACAGATTATTGCTAACAAGATAGTCCAAGAGGGATACATTTTCGGCGTGTAGGACCTCGTCAAAAGGTATGTTTCCACACGTGTGAGAATTTACCGGTTTAGATATATTTCATATTGGCATGTTTCTAGAGTTTGAATTATAGTAATCATTCCCGAATAGTTATGCATAGCGTCTGATCCCAAAAGTGGGGGATAGTGATGCATAGCGGCCGATCCCAAAATTTAAATTTTCCAAAATGACCATGAATACCTTAAAAAGTAGAAGGGGACTGAATACTAATAGTTTATTTTTAGATTATATTAAGTAATAATCATTATTCCGACATGTGGAATATTCTTGATGTCAATTTCGTTAATCGTTAAGTGATGAACTTACTAACTTTATGAATTGAATTCGCTATAGGGGTTACTTGTGAAGAGTGAAAGTTTCATCGTTTTTGTTTAGCTTAATTAAGACATGGATAAGACATGGATGAATTCAAATCGATTGTCGAAAGAGTACGAGAAAGGGGTATGAGAATTCGTTAAGTTTGCGGTTGCGCACGCCGAAGACCCGATTCGAATGGCGTGTCCTTGCTTGGGTTGCTGTTAGGGGGTAAGGTTGACGGGAATCAGTTGGCATCGCATTTACTACGGTTTGGAATTGATAGAAGTTATACATGTTGGACAATGCATGGTGAGAAAAGTAACGGGAATGTTCAGTCGAGGTGTAATACAAAGTATGCTTCAAACGACGATTGTACAGACACATATGATTATGATCGAGTCGAAGAGATTGCAAAAGCGCTTGAAGAAGATCTTGAGGATTGTCCCAAAATGTTCGAGAGGTTGGTAAGCGATGCAGAGAAACCGTTGTATGATGGTTGTACAAAATTCACAAGATTGTCTGCGGTGTTAAAGTTGTACAACTTAAAGGCGGACAATGGATTGTCAGATAAAAGTTTCTCAGAGTTATTAGTCCTTATGAAAGATATGCTACCAGATGATAATGTTCTTCCCAATCGAACGTATGAGGCCAAAAAGATGTTGCCCTCTATTGGCATGAGCTATGATAAGATACATGCATGTCCAAACGATTGCGTTTTGTTTCGAAACGAGTATGCAGCATTGAATGAGTGTCCTAAATGCGGTGCCCCTCGATATAAGAAAAAGTTGTCTCCGGCCAAAGTCTTATGGTATTTTCCTATAATTCCGAGATTTAGACGCATGTATCGTAGTGAAACCGATTCAAGACAATTGACTTGGCATGCAGATGAAAGAATTATTGATGGAAAGTTGCGACATCCGGCAGACTCACCACAGTGGATGAAAGTTGATACTGATTATCCTGAATTTGGAAAAGAAGCAAGAAACCTTCGCTTGTCATTGTCTACTGATGGAATGAACCCGCATGGTATTCAAAGTATCTCGCATAGCACATGGCCTGTGATTCTTATGATTTATAACCTACCTCCGTGGCTATGTATGAAGCGTAAGTACATGATGTTATCTATGCTAATTTCTGGGCCTAAACAACCAGGGAATGACATAGACGTATACTTGGCACCCTTAATCGAAGATTTAAAGTTTTTGTGGGAGAACGGTGTGGAGGTTTACGATGGGTATAGGAAAGAAAATTTCAACTTGAGGGTGATGTTGTTTGGAACAATTAATGATTTTCCAGCATACGGAAATCTATCCGGGTATAGCAATAAAGGTCAAAAAGCGTGTCTTGTTTGTGAAGATGAAACCGATACGACACGATTGGATCTTTGTCAGAAGAATGTCTTTCTCGGCCATCGTAGATTCTTAAATTCTAATCATCACTACCATGGGTGGAGAAAAGCATTCAATGGAAAGGCCGAACATCGTACAGCCCCGCCTTTTTTGTCAGGTGATCAAATTTTTGAAAAGGTGAAAGATGTGAGCACTCAGTTTGGCAAGCCTTTTGCACATTCACTCTTCAAGGGTGGGTGGAAGAAGAAGTCAATTTTTTTTGAACTTCCATATTGGAAGTCATTGTACGTAAGACATTTCCTGGATGTTATGCATATTGAAAAAAATGTATTTGACAACGTTATAGGTACGTTACTCAATATACAAGGAAAGTCTAAGGATGGCCTTAACATAAGGAAGGACATGGTAAACATGGGAATGAGAACTGAATTGGGACCCGTGACGAAAGGAAGACGAACATATCTGCCACCTGTTGTTTACAAGGAAAGTCTAAGGATGGCCTTAACTGAATTGGAAACCTCACTTCCAGTACATGTGTTGTGGAAGGAAGCTCGTGTGGGCAAGAATCGAGCTGTCGATCCCGATGTTCAAAGAGTTTATGCTGAATGTGTAAGTATAACACTGTGTCTTTAATTAAATCAAATGTTTTTTAATATATAATTGATTTTTTATCTCCACTAATAATTATTGAAATGTAAATGAATTACAGGAGACCTTGTCGCAATCGGTATCCACCAGTGAGGACCAGGATGATAGGAGCGTACTTAGTAGAGCACTAGATGCTCTTGAGTATCCCGGTCGGGTGAGGGGTAAAGGTCATGGTGTGACTCCAACCGCTTTTTACAAGCATTCTAGGAGAAGAAATCCTACCAATGAAGAAGTGTTGCAAAAATTGCAGGAATTGCAAGCACAAGTCTCTGAATTGCAAAGAGATAAAAATATCTATATGAGAGAAAAGTGCAATACTTCATCGGTGAAAGAAACTAGTGATAAAGCTAGTATCAACTGTCAAAGAAAACTTCCCGAGGTAATTATAAATTTTTTTTCCTTACAAATTGTTCTATTTTATTAATGATAATGACTTTATATTTACTATTGTTTTAGGGCATTTCATCTTGCCAACTATACTTATCGTCACCGAATTATCGCCTAGTTGGCAAGGGAAAAGTGCACAACACTTTGGGAGATTTACTTCACCATAGACCGCTCCCGGATGGACACCTGAAAGTATCAGTTGATGTTGTATTAGATCATGAATCATTTAGTTTTCGAATGTCAATTCTGCACCGTTACGTTAATTATTTTTTACATTTTAATTTTAGACTGCTCCTACAAAACCCGCAATTAAGGGTAAAGGGATTTTACAGGAGGAGGAGTCTGTTGCATCACTAAAAGAGGTACAATTAAGGTGTTAATATATATTTTGAATCTAAAACTGCATGATTTTATATTTTACCGATTGTTATATGATTTTTAGGCATCTGCTCGGGGGTCACAACAAGTGACACAGCAAGTTCGTAGCGTACCACCCAAGGATCCTCCGAAGCAAGCGGCAAAAAAAGGTGGTGCTTTTGTGCCTCGATACCGGACGACGCTCAGAACACTTGTTGATATGTCCGATTTGAAGGATGGTGCTCTCCGTGAAATCAATATGGATGGAGGTATCTTTGGTATTAAATTCATGTCAAATATTGCACTAGATGACTTGGAAGAGATTTTTACGCATGAACAACTAGGCGTCGCTAATATGCACTCATACATCCGGTAATTTTCACTCATCCGATATATTATTTAATTAGTCGAACAATTTATTTACACATTTCAATGAAAATAATCTAATGTTTATTATGTTTTTATTTAAGGTTGTTGTATGATAGAGTGTTGCGCGGGACTGCATTGTCAAACAGATTCCGTTTCGTGTCTTCCGCCCATTGCAGCGGAATGACAATTGCTACGGAACCGGAATCAGTTAGACAGCGCTTAGTCGATAGATTCTTGTCCACCGGCAATACAGAAAGTCTGATTCTTTGGGCGTATAATACCCGACCAGTAGGGTTAGTTTCTCATTCTTGGTTCATCTAATCTTTGTTTCTTTTGCATAGCAAAATTTTCATATAACCTATTGTTTTAATTTATAGAGCACACTGGTTGTTGCTTGCTATCAACTCTATAAGAGAAGTGGTATATTTTCTGAATTTGGTAGATGGTGAGTGGACCAATTATCCGGCTATGAAGACAATGATTGATACGTAAGTGGGATCGTTCTAAATATTCGTGTATATTTATATATTTAATTATTTGTGAGATTGATCTAAATATATGCTTTTATATTTTTGTTAGATCAATACAAGTGTTCCGAAGTCAACGAGACGCACAGGTATCTCGGACTAAATCAAACAACGTTACTTGGATCAAAGTGCAGGTACATTAATTTTCACAATTTTGCTTATAATATTTATGCTACTTGATAAAACAAGACAACGATAAAATCTTAATTGTTTTTATATGTAGTGTCCGATACAGCGAAACAGTTCAGATTGCGGATACTATGTTTTGAGGTTTATGAAAGAAATCCTTCAAACGAATCAATTAGAGATCCCAATCACGGTATGGATTTATAACTTAATTAGATAACTTCTTATAATTTATTACATTTAACTAAATCACTCATATTATGTTTTTGTTCTGTAGTACTTTGACGACTTCTATGCTGCTTCTTACACGAGACTTAAGTTGGAAGAAATCAAAGAGGATTTGTGTCAATTTTATATTCATCAGCTATTCATGCAGTAGGATTTGTGTCGATTTGAAGTATAATATTATAGTACTCTAGGATGGTTACTAACTTTGTTCATACTGTTGCCAATATTTAAAGTATAATATTGTTGATGTTACTGATTTAGTTTGTTTGACATGAGTTAGTTACATGTGAAACTTTCTGTATTCATACTTTACATGATTTAGTTTATTTGACAGGAACTATAATGATGTATATATATAATTTTGGAAATTATAATGGTATTATATTAGTGTATATATATATATATATATATATATTGTCCTACCTATGGTTGAAAATATATCGTCGAAAATATATTACAGGTCGAAAATATTACAGGTTGAAAATATATTACAGGTCGAAAATATTACAGGTCGAACTGGGAGGCTGAAATTACAGGTTGCACTTTAAAATACCTCATTTAGCAACGACAGCGCTTTTAAAAAACGCTCTTAAAGGGCCACCTACTAAAGCGCTTTATTACTAAAAGCGCTGCCTAAGATTAAAAAAAACATAAAAAATAAAAAAAACGCAACCTACGAAAGCGCTTTTGGAAAAGCGCTCTTATAGGGGGGCTACCAGAGCGCTTTTCTGGAAAAAAGCGCTCTTATATGGGGGGCTACCAGAGCGTTTTTTCCAGAAAAAGCGCTCTTATAGGGGGGGGCTACCAGAGCGCTTTCAAAAGCGCTTTCGTTACCTACGGCGGCGCAGGCTTTGGCAGCGCTTTAAAGCGCTTTAGTAGCCCAAAAAAAGCGCTTTTAAAGCCCTTTTACGTAGTAGTTAAAAGGATATGTAGCAGTTTTGAAGAGTACTTTATCAGTTTCTATGAATGTTTCTTCACCCGAATAAAATTGTGGTTGCCCTTATCCGAGTTTGAAGTGGAGGTGTTGAAATTTTTGAAGGTTTCCCCCTCGCAGCGATATCCTAGTGCTTGGAATTTTATAAAGGCATTACAATTATGGGTCGAATATCGGTCTTGGAAACCCTCCAGCAGGTAGTTTGTGAAGATGCATATCCCTTAAGAAAGATTGTAGCATGTCCCTAACACATGTAGGGGGAGCATCCCAATACAGTTATTTTGTCGCTTATCTTATCACTTTCATTTATTGAGTATCCCTTGTGATTGCACCTCTCTGGATCAAGGTTTATTCGATTCATTATTCGTTTTAGCATGCATAAATTGATGGTAATATTTGAACTTGATCATAATGTTTTTTTTTCAATTTTATGAGTCACGGGAATAAGAACTAAATGAGTTTTTGATTCAAGTTAGGTGCAAAAAAATATCTCAATTACTATTAAAATTAAAAAAAATTGGGATTCTGTTTGTTTGATTTGAATAATGCAAATCAAACACACTTTCTGATTCAAATAAAATTGGAAAGAGTAAAACCTAGGATCTTCTAACACTTTGATTCAAATAATAGTTCACACTTGATTCGAATCAAGCTCCTTATGGTCACCTCTGCTTGATTTTATTCGAATCAGACTTTACACCTAATTCGAAGTAGACAACTTTTTTCAGCTTTTTCCATTTGGCCCTGTTGCACTTATTCGAATCGGGATTTGCACTTGATTTGAATCACATGGTCTTTGTTTCAAACCAGACTTTGTTCTTGATTTGAATCAATCGTGAAATGGATCAAAAATATTTTTCCTTTTTATTGCACTCACTTGCTCATTTGACTCAAACCATGAAATGTTCTTAATTCGAATTTAACTAACTTTTTCAACTCATTTTTGTGCTTAATCTCAAGCACATATAAAATCATTTTGTTTACATTTTTCAGGTGTGAATATCATAATTATTTTGTGATTTTTTGTGAAATCAACCACCTCTCAATTTGGAAAAATTTAAATCCCTTGCAAACGAATTTCTTTCTTCTTCAACCTTTGCTTAGATTTCAGATCTTGATAATGAGAGGTTTGTAATTAATTGAAGGAGACGTAGTCCTGAAACTAATTGTTCTTGAAGATTGGGTAAATATTTTCATGTTCTTGCAAAATCGAGGAGTTGTCATTGGTGCTGATAAATTCTAGTGAAAACAATGAGGTTCTTCTCTCCAAATTATCTTCGTAGTGACTGTGTGGAAAGCTACAGACAAGGCGGAGTTCTTCTCAAATCTTTGGACAATTCATTGATCAAGAAATCGGTAGGATCAATAAGTGATTACTACACATGAAGGCTTGGAGAAGATAATTGATATTGGAAGATTTAGAAGCATTAATCGAGTAAAGATTATGTAGAAGAGTTTTGCATTAAATTGTATATAAGTCAAGATCTAGATAGAAGTTTTATTTTTTTCAGGATTATTGTGTACTAATGATTGTATGAACTCTTGAAATATTTTTTAAAATAAAAAAGAGTTATGCAGGTTCCAATGGGAAATCATTGAAGAGTGCACGTAGGCAAAGCAAGGACGAATGCCGAAGCACTATAAATCTCGATGTCTTCTCTCTCTTTTATTCTTGCATTTTAATTTTCTTAGGATATTGCATGCTTAGGTTTTAAATTATTAAATTAGTTTATCGTTTATCCAATTGGTAGCGATTTATTACTTAAGGTTAGTTTTTGTTGGAATTAGTACCTAATCAAGCTTTAGTGGTGATTAAAATTTAAACGACTTGTTGAGCTTATAATTTGTTAAAGTTGAATCATTGTATAATCACTTCTCGTGATAAATATAATTGGTATCAATTGAATGCCTTATGTATCATCATTAGAACACCTTTGATATTTGTGAAGTGATTACGTGCTTATGCAAAACAATTTCTATACAAGTATAATTATCGTATTTTCGCTCAAAACTTTTCGTCCGCAAACTATGAAAACCTATGATAATTCATTTCTGAAAAATCGGTTGAATTTCTTTTTATGTCTATTCACCCCCGCACCCCCCCTTCTAGACTATTTTCTTACTCCATATTCTCACCCAACAATTGCCATCAAGAGTTGGTCTTTTAATTAAGTCTAATCGACTCCAAAAGTTTTGAGAATATGACAGATGTTGACGATCCTAATGGAGCATATAATATAGCATCGGTTTTCAAAGGTGAAAATTATACTTATTGGAATTCGATCACGAATGTACACTTATTATTAGTTTACATAAATTTTTGGTGTTCCATCACCGAGGGACCATTTATCCCTACTAGTGTTAATGGAGTTGTCAAACGCCCAAAAAATTGGAATGATGATGAAACCAAAAAGGCTTCATATGATTTGAAAGCGAGTAACATACTTACCTCCGCTTTAAGCACGAAAATATTATATATTCACATCATACGAGTGCCAAAGGTATCTGGGAAGTTTTTCAAACTCTTTATGAGAGAACAGATGACATCAAGGATTCTAAAATCAATATGTTTGCAGAGGAGTTCGAACTATTACCTATGGAACCCGGATAGTATGTGAATTTTATGCAAACTAGATTCCTCCACTCAATCAACAAATTAAGCAACTTGGGTAAAGCCTATTCTAACAAAGATCGTGCTAACAATATATTGAGATCTATATGTAGGGAGTGGCAACTAAAGATTACTGCTATGAAAATGAACTAAAATGAATAGAAGTTGTATCAGATGAATTGGGAGCAGTGAAATAAACCGCGGGAAATTTTGTGACTTTTCTAATCGATTAGAGCATATGCCCGATGGATTAGAAATGCACAAACTTAAGGCCCAAGCTAGTTTTAATGTGCCTTAATTTTGTGCAATGGCTAGATATCTAAACCTTTCAGTTTGATAACATACAGATGTATATTTGCATCATCTAATCGATTCATAACTTTCTCTAATCGATTAGCTAATGGTAAAATGCGTTAAATGAAAATTTCTTTTTGAGTTAACCTCATGACTATAAATAGATGTTTCATTTCTTATTTCAAACTATCTAGAATCGTATTTTGACACTTTCATCTCTCACCCTCTCTCTAAAGTTTCATTTTAATTTATCTCACTAAATGTTTTAGCCAAATGTCTTTCTGGGAAAAGTTCCTTTGTGAGTGAGGATATACGTGTAATTATGGAAATGGTAGAATTGTAAAATTCACCAAGGGAATATTTTGTATACACCTTGGCTGAAAATTGTCCATTTAGGGATTTATTTGGGTTATAAGCTCATCCTATAAAAAACTTATATTTGGGGATTGTGTGATCAGTCCTAGGTTTGGTTGAAGATTAGGCAGTGTTGAAATCTCCATAGGTTCCTCGTCATCCCGATTAAAACCAAGAAAGCTTGATGCTCAACCTGGTATTAAAAGCTCCAAAGGTTTGAGATTAGTCTGGTTAAAATCTCACAGGTTTTTGGTTAGTCCGGCTAAAACCAAGGTATTGAGCTCAGTTTTTTGGAACTTGAAAACTAACCACTCAAAAGTCCGCGTTCATGGAAAGTGGACTAACCACTTTTATTCACTATTTGGAAGTAGGATTGGTCGCTTCACTCTCAACAACATATTGAGGAAAAGATGCAAACTCTCATAATCATCGTCTTATATTATTTGGTTGAAGATTAACCATCATTTCCTTGTATAAAGGGGTTCGTGAGTTTTTCCAACTAAAAGCTCTCAAATATTATTGGAAATCTCAAGTTCAATTTTTGGGGAGAGTATTAGGTCCTTTTTTATTTGCTCGAACCTCTATAATTCTTGGTGTTCTTCTTCCCTTAACTCTTTAAATTTTGCAATTTATTTTCTGCCATTTACTTTTCGTAGCCTAAGTTTTTGAAACTCTATTCTCTAATATGAAAAAGTGTTCAAAACCAAGTTTTTCCAACTCACACAATTCACCCCCCCTCTTTTGAGTGAAGTATCAAGTCAAGCATGTGGCATTAGAGCCTAACTTTTGTTTAAGGATTAATCATCTCAAGAGGAAGATGACTTCCGACACAATATCTTTTTTAAATACACCACCACTTTTTGAAAATATTAGTTTTTATATTTGGCAAGCTAGATTCAAAACTTTTCTTCAAATTTTAAATCATAAACAATAGTAAATGGTCCGATTTACCCTACTCATCAAGTAGATGATCAAATAGTCGAAAAAATCTTATTTTCTTTGGACCGAAGAAGAAAAGAAAAAGATGGATATAGATCTCAAAATCAAGAATTTTATAATAATGTCATTTGATGATAGTAATCTTTTTTATGTTCGTCATTGTTAAACCGCCAAAAAATGTGGGATACTCTGGAAAAGATATATGGAGTTTCTCCAACTATTAAACAATAGAAGAGTAACACACGAGGTGGAGAAGATGTAGATTTTAGTCATGGGTGTTTTTCTAAATTTATAAATATATGAAAAAAAATTTGGAAACTATTTTACTAACAAATATCTAAGAATTAAGAAGTGGAAATTTAATCCAAATATTAAATTAGTATATGGGATTCTTCATGAAATTTAGGAAAAATCAAGAAAAAAGGAAACCAGAGAGAAGATGAAATAGCTAAATCAACTACTTAAAGATGAAGGAATCCAAACTAAAGTATTATCATCCTATTATTTATCCTATCATATAACTTTGGTTCAATCCTTCGAGAGAATATACTCAAGAGTTAAACGATCCTTGGAAGATTAAACATCAAATGAAGGATCCTCTTGTTCAAGAAACACCAAGGAATATGAAGAAGTTTCTTCAACATTTGATCAAAGAAGAAGAAGAAGAAAGAAATTAATCTTGGGGAAAAACTTGAAAGAATCATCTTCTAATGAAGACAATAAAATATGCTCAAAGGAACCCAACGAGGGAGACATGTTTTCAACAATGGGGGGATCTAAGAAAAATGAAGATCTCAAAGAAAATAAGTTTCCAATATATCAAGTACTATTATTTGAAATTATAGGTGTTTAAAGTCAAGACACCAAGAGACGAGACATGTTCCTCACGTTATAGATATTATTTGATGTAATGAAATTATAATTCATTGTATGTTGTTTGTGCCATTTTGGTTTTGATGTAATATACAATTTTTTGTTTTTAATGCAATTTTTGATTTTGAGGTAATAAATTTTTGAGACATTTTTTGTTGCCAATAATGGGTCTGGTTCACGAATGGTTTGTGTTGTTGTTTCTAGTCTATGTACGATTCACAAAAATACAGGTACAAAAATTGGGAATTTTGTAAATTCAAAAAATTTATATTTAAAATATACAAGTTATTTTATCATGGTTGGTTCTTTCAATCGTGGTTATATGTAGCGTGCTATCCAAATTAATAAGCGCCAAAAATGGCATTACTAAGTATCGAACCTAAGACCTTTTGGTTTTTCACTACGATTGTTTATTACAACCATGGTGATATGTAGCGTGCTTTTTAGTTTATTACCACGACCAATAGACTGTTGTTGTAAGTAGCCCACTTACAACCACATGCTACTTTTTCATGGATCATCAACTATGATTATATCTCTTTCTCAACCATTGTGAAATGTGTTATTTGTAGTAGTGATATATTGGTGAGTCGTCCAATTCAAAGAATGTGTGAGTTACTCCTATTTAGATAACATAATTCATAATGTCAGTTAACAAGTCTAAACCTCATGTCAAACATAATTAGCAGCGCACTAATTTTTTCTACAACAAACTCCCATTGGTTTGTCACTAATATGGTCAACATGGTCACATTCTACTGTTGTGTTATAAATTGTATGGTAGACAACCTCATCACCAACAAATGTATCCTTTGTGCAATGAGAAGTCTGATAGGCATCCTCGACAAGTTTGGTGTCTCATGCCTGATAATCTGGTTCATGTTGCTTGTACCTCACTGAAGGTCTTTTCTCGCGAAGATTGGTATTTTGATAGTAGTTTCTCAAGCACATGACAGGAGAAAGATATTATCTGAAAGACATCATTTCATATTTCAACAATTATGTTATGTTTGGTGATAATGTTAAAAGAAAAAATTATTGAAAAAAAGAAGTTAGATTATCCTTGTCTTCCTTGCCTTAACAATGTTTTAGTTGTTGATAATTTCATTTCTAATTTTATCAGTCAACTTTGTGATCAAGGGTTATGTGTTAAAATCGATAGTATGTAATTTATAATCATAGATAAATAGCACATTCAACTTATGAAAGTATCCAAATCATCAGAGAATTAATACATATGGTCACCTTTTGAGAAGAGTCATCCTCATACTTGTCCTATCTCTAAAAGTGTTGAGAAAAAGAATAAACAGAGTGGTAAGAAAAATATCCGCAAAGTGGAAGATGACTACTACTAACACTGTGGAGCACAATGTTGAAGGTCAAGTTATTGACATCAGGTATGACATTATAGATAGAGAAACTAAGTTGTGGCACAGAAAGCTTAGAAGTATGAGAAAAATATTGTTGAAAAAGCTATCTTAGGAGTATGAGAAAAAATATTGTTGAAAAAGCTATCATAGGTAAGTCTGATTTCAAAATTGAAGAAGGTAAAATTTATGGTGACTCTCAAGTTGGAAACCAAACCCATATGTCACATAGAAGTTTCAACATCCTACCACTACTCATGTTCCTGAATAATTTCATATAGATCTTATGGGACCCACACAAAATGAGATTCTTAGAGAAAAGAGATATGTGAAGGATAGAAAAACACTTAGAAAGGGGGGGGGGGGGGTTGAATAAGTGTAGCTTTAAAACTTGTAAGATAAAAACAATTTGCACAATGATTTTTATCCTGGTTCGTTGTTAACTAAACTACTCCAGTCCACCCCCTTGGAGTGATTTACCTCACCTGAGGATTTAATCCACTAATCACACTTGATTACAATGGTTTTCCACTTAGCCAACTGCTAAGTCTTCTAGAGTATATTGATCACAACCTGATCACTCTAGGAACAAACTGCTTAGACAACTTCTAAGACTTGCTAGAGTATACTAATCAACAACCTGATCACTTTAGAACTTACAACTTAATGTAAACAAATACTAAGAGTGTTACAATGCTTCTAAAAATCTATAATCACAACTGTGATATTTCTCTTAAAGTTTAAGCTTAAATCTCACTAAGATATTACAACAGCAATGTAGTGAGCTTGATGATGAAGTTTGAGAGCTTTTGATTTGAACAGCGTTTCTGCAAGTTGGTTCAGAGTTTGTAATTCGTTCGTTAACCTTTGCTTCTCATCAGAACTTCATATTTATAGGCGTTTGAGAAGATGACCGTTGGGAGCATTTAATGCTTTGTGTAATCCGTACAGCTTGATCGCGACTTTACGTGTCTATAAATCTGATAACTGCAAGTGCACAGTCGTGTCGTGTAGTTTTAAAAGATATCGAATCCACAGGGACTATGAATCGATCTACCGTTATCTAAGGTTACTATGTAAAGCTAGGGCTACTAAAATTTTGATTGTTTCTAAGGGAAAGTGAGTGAAAAATTAAGAATATAATTAAAGACAGATATCAGTATGTATTTCGTTTAACTTAAGGTAATCCGAAGGTCCATTGGCTTTTGCATAATTTAATTAAAAATCTTTACTAATTCAATTGATTAAAAATCCTCGTCTCAAACTTTCGCTCTGTTGATTTAGATTACTGTCCTAATCCTAATGTACGCTTTCGCCATCCCATTAGATTTTAGAAAAGCTTTTTGGAAACAACGTAATTAATAAAATGCCCGTTTTATGAAGTTGTTATCTATTTAAATCTCCTAATCTCAAACTTTTGCTCTGTTGACTCGGAACATGCTAATATCCCTAACGTACGCTTTCGCCATCCCGTCGGGTGTAAAAACAATTTTTGAAAATAAATAAGTTCTAATTAGTTTTAATACGCTTTCGCAATCCTTAAAACTAATGTCCTATGTCTACTATCCAGTTAAAGATCTCAAACTTTCGCTCTATTGATTTTAACCTTTGACCGTCTTAACCCCTCAAACTTTCGCTCTATTGGTTTTAAGACTTACTAATTAGATTAGACATACAGACCAAAAACAAGTGATAGTTAATAAAACATAATTAAGCCAATTTATTTCGGATCCCTACGGTTAACTTACTTTACATACCGATATCATAATAATTTAGCCAGTCATATTAATACGGTTAAACATGCATAAATCGGTTCGGTTCATAGTAATAGGCATAGTAAATGGCATACAATATATCATGCAAATAAATAATATAAAGGCAGTAAATAAAAACCTGAATTAAATAAATGGTAATTGAATCTTCGAGTACTGAACTTCCACCACAGGTTGGCTGGATCGTTCTTGGAATGGCAGTAAATAAAACAAGGAAATAAAAGCGATAAATCTAACGTAAGGCTAGATCTATAAAAAGTTCACAACAATTTCCAGTGTAGAAATCATTGTGAGAAAATATGTGTTTGAATGAAAGCAGAATAAAGAAATACGGTTCGCGGTACAATTTCGGCAGCACTTCGTTGGCAGGAAATCGGACTCTCTGAAAGTGAGGTAGCAGGTCCTATTTATAGGAGAGGTTTTGCTGTGACGTTGCGTGAAAAGTGGGGATTTTGCAGACTGGGTGTGGAGACGTGCGTCTCCGTTTCTTCAGGAAGCAGCCTTGACTGACTTGAGACGTGCGTCTCAAGTGGAGAAGATGTAGGAAGGCTTGGAGACGTGCGTTTCCTTTTGGTGACGTGGCAGAAGAACGTTGGAGACGTGCGTCTCCACTTGCTGGGAAGGTTTGGGCCACGCGCCCATGGTGGGCTGGACTGTTTCATTGGGCCTTTTGGGTCCTAATTGCACCTCCTTCTCACTTCAGCACCGTTTTTTTCATCTTTTAGGCATAAATATTGGTCATTTAAGCTCAATTTTCTTTCCTTTTCGCAAATAGTCGTGATTAGAGTGTAAAACCTGAAACAAAGCAAATACTCGCGTAAAATCATAATAAATTAACATAATAAATGGAAAATGCTATAAATATCTATGGATTTTAAGCTAAATATACGATATAAAATCGTGTTATCAAATTCCCCCAGACTTGAACCTTTGCTTGTCCTCAAGCAAAATAATAAGATAAAGATAAATGAAACACACTTCCGCCACGTCGTTCGGTCATACTCAGCTACATAGTGTTCTTATTTGAAAATAATGATAATGATCCTAGCAATAAACTTATAGTAACAACACTAAACAACTCCCAGTATGCATACCAATCCGAATCATGCCATTATAGCTCGACCTTTTGACTCGTCATCATGTTTCACCCTTTTCATTCGCGCGCAATCACATTAAGCCCCTTATCTTGACACGCACATAGCAGAGTAGTCGGTTAGTGACTATGATCCTTCTCATGGAGTTCTGGCACAATATGTGGTATACTCCTTAGCATTCACTTGTAGATTGTGGGGAATCGGACAATAGTCCTTCCTACCAAGTTCCGTACCAGATGACTTCTGAACCAATCGACAATGAGTTTTTAAATTCTTTGTATTTGAGATTTGCGACCGTTAGGTTAAATGATCTTGTGAGGATCACCTTACTTAGTAGGCACATTTCTTATTATGGTTAAGCACATAATTATTATTATGAGGATCATACACTTATATTCATCGACTCTCTACGTAGTTTGTATCTAAGACGGTGCCGACTGCTAGAATAAACTACTAAGGGCTACTTCAAAACTTAAAGTCGATGGTTTTGGTATAACGGGTATTCAAATCGGTTACGCATACTTGGGGGTTTTAGAGTGTTGGGACAATAAGGTTATTGACTATATTCAATTTCTATGCGTTGAGTGTTTGAGTAGCTTCGTATTTCTCGAACGTGTGGGGTTTGCGTTTATCGTTTAGGAGCAAAATTTTTGTTATGGCTCAAGAAAATGGAAGAAATTGAAATAACTACGGAATTATACATATAAGACTTAAATTCCATAAATATTCTTTTATTGATTTAGAAAAACATTACAAGGAAGGGAAATAACTGAAGGGAAAAATAAAACTAAAGGAAATAGAAATAATACGACTCCCCCAGACTTAGATGATGCAATGTCCTCAGTGCATAAGAACTACTCCTCATTGTTGCGGTTGCGGGAACTGCTTGCGCCTCTTGTACGAACACGGCGACGTCTATCAGGAGGAAAGTCATTCCCACGAATGTCAAGATCATGCAAATATGTAGCAATTTCAGTGTATTAACTTTCGTTCCTAATAGCATAGTCACGATGCTCCTGTTGCATCTCTCGGATGAGCCTAATTGTTTCAGTTTGGTTTGTCTGCATAGCTTGAACGAGTTGATGTTGGCGTTGAATAGCAGCATACATGGCCTCAAGAGTGATAGGCGGAGGGTTGTTTGGAGGAGGTTGGTTGACATCAGCTTGTCCTTGGTTGAGGTCTTCTTCATTTGCATCCACAGGTTCATCAGGATGTTCTTGTTGGTTATCTTGAGGGTTGTCTTCAATAAGCCTCCAATGTTGAACATAACAGATGTTGATTCTTTCAGGGCATGGAAGGATGACATAAGGAATAAGAACTTTGTTGACGACCAAAGTGTATCGGCCATCATGGCGGGGTGAAACCAAGTGGGAGTCACGGCAGTAGGTGAGATCGAGTGACTGAGCAGGCTTCATGAGATGTGAGAGTGAGAGGAGCTCGTCACCAAGACCTAAAGCACAGGCCAAGGAAGTAATAATTCCGCCAAGCAAGAATGGGTTTGTAGCGGGGGCGTTGACTAAACCTTGGATGTGTTGGAACATAAACGGTGCGGCATTGAAACGGATATTATTGAGCGCACAGTAAAGGAAAAATAGTTCATTTTGGTTTACCTTGTGGTTGTTGGATCTCGCAAAAATAGTATGCCCCAAAACACGTTGAAAATAACGTATAGCGGGGTTTTGAATGTGAGAAGCATGGAGAGCTCTCCAACCGGTAGGAATTTCGCCAGTGAGATTGAACCAAAATTCAAAAGCGAGGTCCTCCCAAGATCGACCATTGAGTTCTTGAAAGATTTAGCGGTGAGCATTTGGTGCATGATTAAAATGCAAATATGAAGCTACGACATCTTGATCTAGAGTATATTCATGGTTGAACATCCGAAATTGGATGCTACCGGTTGAGAGTGGTTGATTAGAGGGAGTGTCGTAGTTGAAAGAACTCAAAAATTCTAAGACGAGCGGCTCATAAGTAGGTACGGGTTCGGTACAAAGATGGTGGAGGCTAGATTTAGTGAGCAAACGGGTAACACCATCAATGAGACCCAGAGTTTCTAGACACTCGGTGTTCACAAATTTTGTGGGAACAACCGAACGTTCGTAGAAGGCGACGTATTTTGTTCGTTGAGCATCATTGTCGTCATCTCGGAAGATAATATTTGAAAGGTCGGGAGGTGGTCTCTCGGGACGCTCACTACGGATTAATGAACGTGGAGGCATGGTGAGTATGAAAATGAAAAATAGAAATGGAGTATAGAGGAATAGAGAATGGTATGAAGGTTGTGAGGAAGAAGAGTGGTGGTGGTGTGGTTTTATAGTGAGGTTTGAAAATGGTGTGGTTAATGGAGAATTAAAATGGTTTAATGGTGGTGTTTGAAGTTTGAATGGAGTAGAGAATTGGGAAATGAATGGAGTTAAAGAGGTGAATGATGGAGGATGAATGAGGTTTATGGGGTTTAAATGGAATAAATAAGGGGAAGAACGAGGAAGATGAATTTTGAAATTCAAATTCAAAATTCAAAATGGGAGTTATTGTGGTGTTTCTGCGTGGTCAACAATGCAGACTGCTACCCTTGGGAGACGCGCGTCTCAGGCAGTCAGTCTGCTAGGGGACAGAGCATGGAGACGGGCGTCTCCTGTCCTCTGAATAATTCCTGCTAGTCCCACACAGATGGAGACGTGCGTCTCCTGTTGTAGGCAAGTGGTTCACGCATGCAAGGGACCAGACAGTGCTGACAGATACCATAAATTGTCCATCAGTTCAGAGTAGTGTCGAATTTTAATACTAGTTACAGCAAAAAGTGATAAATAGGCAAATATATAGCAGTCAATAGCAGTGTAATATAACACAGTAGCAGTAATCAAAAGAATATTGCATTTAAAATTAAACCGGTACTGAGTGTTAACATAAGCAGAATGTAAAATGCAGAAAAATGAAAATCTAAACTTATGAATAAAAATTGCTAAAACTAGAAATAAAATCTAATAATCTAAATGATAACATCTAGCCACGTCTATTGTTATGCTCATTAGACTGAATGTGTTTGAAAACTTCGTCGAACTGAGCATTTACGGTGTCGATAAAATGGAAGAATTGCATTTGCAAAGTGTGAAGCTCGTTGCGCACATGTTGGATATCTTGTTGTAGTGCAGTGATGGCTTGCTCGTGCGTGTTCAGATTAGTCGTTATTTGATTCACCGATGCGGTGGATGTAGCGGGTTGTTGTTGCTCGAGCTCGACATCAGTCATATCAACAGTGTAATCATCAACAGAATCTTCAGAACGAGTTTCAGGCTCATACTCAGATATAGGTTCATCGACAGGAAGAGGTTCGTAATCAGGAATGGGTTCATCTTCAGGATTAGGTTCATAGTAACCAGGAGGAGTGTCAGGCTCAGATTCTGATACATGCATTTCCTCATCAAAATGTTCATAGGCTTGAGGGGTTTCAGGTGAGGGTTCTCTTTCAGGAATCTGATCAAAGAAAAGCCAGTTGGCAGGGTTGTGCACACTCGTCCTAGGACTCGGTAAGGTGAACTGATCCAATACTTTGTTATCAATGAGTAAATCAAACTGATCAGGTCCAAGGTTACCTATGATACCTCGGTTAAAGCAGAAGTGAATATCCATAGAATTGTGGGAGCCAAGAGGTGTCAATCTAAGCAAAGGTACTCTCAATCCTATAGCATTAGCAATCATAGTGACAAATCCGCCGATCCTAATAGGTGAAACTTCGTCATGCGTGATGCGCTCGAAGTTTGTTAGCATGAATGCGATGGCGTTGACCGGGCGATTCTGAGAGGTACAAAACATGATGAACAACTCTTCTCTAGAGACTTCAGTGACATTATCGGGTTTACCAAAAATGTAGTGAGCAAGGATCTTATGGAAGTATCTGAAGGCTGGGTTATGGATGTTCTCAGATTGAAATTCATTCTCTTCAGGGTTGTCGTTTCCAGTGATCTTGCCCCAGTATTTTTCCAACTCCCAGTAAGCAAGATTGTCTTCAGCTACTTTGGTGTATGCATCTGATCCATGAGGTAGTTCTAACATTTCAGCAAAATCTCGGATGTAGAAATTAAACTCCATACCAAAGAGTCTAAAGAGAATAACTCCTTTTCTCAGTCCTTGTCCACAGTTTGGAAGATAGGTCAGGGAGCTCAAGAATTCCAGAGTGAGCTTCCGGTAAGTACTAAACTTGCGGAACAGGTGAGAACCAGTCCAACCAATTTGGTTAAGCAGGTGCACGACGCTTTCTTCGATACCAAGTTTCACCATAGTTGGTTGGTGAGGATAGCAAGTCAAATCCATGTGTCTTTCAGCCAGCTTATTAAATCTTGCTTCTTGTCCTCTACCACGGAACACAACTTCCATATTATCAACTTCTTGCATCGTAGTTAGTAGTTAAATGAAAAACCTAGAAGTTGAAAATATTAAGATTAAGTTAGAACTAGGCTAGTGTTTATTTTAAAAATAAAATTAAGTAACAAGTTATAATAATAATAATTATAATTATAAAAAGGAAATATTTTCTCGAAATAAGATAGAAGTTATAATTATAATAATTATTATAAGATGTAAGAAAAAAAGTAAAAAATGATTAAAATTAGAATAGATTATTTAAATAAAAATAAAAGTTTAAAAATAAAAATAAAATAAAAGAATAAGTAAATGTGGGTTGTCTCCCACCAAGCGCTTTGTTTTATGTCGTAAGCTCGACGATTTTAAAAATAGAAAACTATTTTTTCGAAAGAACGGGCAGTTCGTCAAGTTTAAAAACTTCGATGTTTTCATCGTGTTCGAGATGATGGTAATACTTAAGACGTTGCCCATTTACGACAAAAGGTTTGACGGTTTCTCCTTTGATTTCTATCGCTCCACTCGGAAATATGTTAGTTATTTCGAAAGGGCCAGACCATCTAGATCGTAACTTACCAGGAAATAATTTTAGTCTAGAATTAAATAAAAGTACTTTATCGCCTATGCTAAAAATTTTCCTAGATAAACGCTTGTCGTGCCATTTTTTCGTTCTCTCTTTATAGATTTTGGCGTTTTCATAAGCGTCTTGTCTAAGTTCTTCTAATTCGTTTATGTCTAGAAGTCGTTTCTCACCAGCGGCAGTGTAGTTTAGGTTTAAGTTCTTAATGGCCCAATAGGCTTTATGTTCTAACTCTACCGGTAGGTGGCATGATTTTCCATAAACGAGTTTGAATGGGGTAGTTCCTATTGGAGTTTTGAAAGTTGTTCTATAAGCCCATAAAGCTTCATTTAGCTTGGTTGACCAATCTTTCCTAGATATAGCAACAATTTTCTCCAATATTTGTTTTATTTCACGGTTAGATACTTCTACTTGACCGCTTCTTTGTGGATGGTATGGTGTGGCTATTCGATGATTCACTCCATATTTTCGAAGGAGTTTCTCAAGTATTCTTGAAATGAAATGGGAACCACCATCGCTAATTACCAATCTTGGCACACCGAACCTAGGAAAGATGACGTTTTTGAAGAGTTTGATAACTACTCGTATATCGTTTGTAGGAGAAGCAATAGCTTCAATCCATTTTGAAACGTAATCGACAGCTACGAGTATATATTGATTTCCAAACAATGACGGAAACGGACCCATAAAGTCTATTCCCCAGACGTCAAATATCTCTACTTCCAGAATGCCTTTTTGAGGCATTTCATCGCGTCTTGAAATGTTTCCGGTTCGTTGGCATCTATCACAGCTTAGTACAGCAAAATAAACGTCTTTCCACAGGTTGGGCCAGAAGAGTCCAGATTGAAGAATTTTGGCGCAGGTTCTAGATGTGCTATGGTGTCCTCCACACGGTGCAGAATGGCAGTGTGTTATTATGCTTCTTATCTCTTCCTCGGGTACACAACGTCTAAAGATTCCATCGGGGCCTTTTTTGAACAGGAGTGGGTCGTCCCAATAGTAATGTTTTAGGTCATGGAAGAATTTCTTCTTCTGTTGGTAACTTAGATCAGGAGGAAGCACACCAGCAGCTAGGTAGTTTACGAAATCTGCATACCAAGGTGTGTCAGATCGGGCTAAAGCTATTTCTGCTAATTTGTTGGTTTCAGAGTTTGGACGGTACGGTTCGAATTCATTCGCTTCTAATTGGGCGATGAGTCTTTCATAAGGGAAATCATCGTCAATAGGTACTTGTTCGGGTTTCAGATTTTCCAATCGAGAGAGTTGATCTGCTACGACATTTTCAGTGCCCTTTTTATCTTTAATTTCCAGGTCGAACTCTTGTAGTAACAAGATCCATCTCAAAAGTCTTGGTTTGGCGTCCTTTTTGGTTAGGAGGTACCTAATGGCGGCGTGGTCAGTGTATATGATTATTTTGGCTCCTACCAGGTAAGAACGGAACTTGTCTAATGCAAATACGACAGCTAATAATTCTTTTTCTGTCGTGGCATAATTCATCTGAGCTTCGTCTAGGGTTCTACTCGCATAGTATATGACATGTAGTTTCTTATCCTTTCTTTGCCCTAGAACGGCTCCTACAGCATAATCACTTGCGTCACACATTATTTCAAAAGGTTCATTCCAGTCGGGAGGTTGCATAATTGGCGCAGAGATTAATGCTTGTTTAAGCGTTTGAAATGCTTCAGTGCATTTATCAGTGAAAATAAATTCGGCGTCTTTCATTAGTAGTTCAGTTAAGGGTTTTGTTATTTTAGAGAAATCCTTAATGAAGCGTCAGTAAAAACCAGCGTGTCCTAGAAAACTTCTTATTTCTCTAACGGTTTTGGGAGGTTGAAGGTTTTCGATAATTTCAATTTTTGCTTTATCAACTTCGATTCCTCTATCGGATACGATGTGTCCAAGTACAATTCCTTGTCGAACCATGAAATGGCATTTTTCCCAATTAAGGACCAGGTTTACGCTTACGCATCGTTTAAGTACCATTTCAAGGTTTTCTAAACATGTTTCAAAACTTCCTCCACAGACAGAGAAGTCGTCCATAAAGACCTCCATTATTCCATCTAAGAAGTCGGCAAATATTGCCATCATGCATCTTTGGAAGGTCGCGGGTGCATTGCAGAGTCCAAAAGGCATTCGTCTATAGGCGAATGTACCATAAGGATAGGTAAATGTGGTCTTCTCTTGGTCGTCAGGGTGAATAGGAATTTGGAAAAATCCGGAGTATCCATCCAGATAACAGAAATGTGAGTGTTTAGCTAGGCGTTCGAGCATTTGATCTATGAAAGGTAAAGGGAAATGGTCTTTTCGGGTAGCTTTGTTTAGCTTCCTATAGTCAATGCACATTCTCCATCCAGTTTGGGTACGTTGTGCTACAGATTCGCCTTTAGCATTAGTGATTACAGTAACTCCTCCTTTCTTTGGTACGACGTGAACAGGACTAACCCATTTACTATCGGATATAGGATATATTATTCCAGCTTCTAGCAGTTTTTGGATTTCCTTTTTAACCACATCGCTCATAATAGGATTTATTCGCCTTTGATGTTCCCTAGAGGTTTTACTATCGTCTTCGAGCATAATGCGGTGCATACACAGAGAAGGGCTTATACCTTTCAGATCTGATATGTTATATCCTAAAGCGGTCGGGTATTTTCTTAGGACATTAAGTAATTTTTCAGTCTCGGTTCGTCCTAAGTTGGCGTTCACTATAACTGGTCGGTTTAGTTCTTCGTCTAGAAATTCGTATCTAAGATCGGTAGGAAGTGTTTTCAGCTCTATAGCAGGTTTCTTAGGTCCAGGTATAGGATCGGGAGTTAAAGCTAAGCATTCACTCAGGTGGTTATCTTGATATTCCTCACGCCAGTTGTCATCTTCAAGAATTGGTGGCATAGGAATTCTTAGGATCTCGGTTTCCTTATTTGGTTCGGATTTTACTTCTTTGACACACTCGTCGATTATGTCAGCAGAACAGCATGTGTCAATTATAGAAGGTGCTTTTAGGAATTGGGAAAGGATAAATTCTATTTTCTCTTCTCCTACTTCGAAAGTAAGCTTTCCTCGCTTTACATCTATAATTGCACCAGCGGTTGCTAAAAATGGTCTTCCTAATATGATCGGGATGTTAGAATCTTCTTGGATATCCATAATGATGAAGTCAGTTGGGATGTAGAATTGACCTACACGAACAGGGATATTCTCTAACATTCCTACAGGGTATTTAACTGAACGGTCAGCTAGTTGAAGGGACATTCTCGTTGCTTTAAGCTCACCTAGATTGAGTTTCTTACATGTCGAAAGAGGCATCAAACTAACACTAGCTCCTAAATCGCACAAGGCTTTCTCTATGATGGTTTTTCCTATTACGCAGGGTATAGAGAAACTACCAGGGTCTTTCAGTTTTGGAGGCATGTTATTTTGGATGATAGCGCTACATTCAGCGGTAAGCGTTATAGTTTCGTTATCCTCGAGTTTCTTTTTGTTTGATAAGATTTCTTTTAAGAACTTAGCGTATGAAGGCATCTCAGTTATGGCTTCTGTGAATGGTATGGTTATGTTTAATTGCTTCATAAGTTCTACAAATCTTTTAAATTGCGCTTCGGTTTTTGATTTAGCTAACCTCTGAGGGTAAGGAATTGGTGGCTTATAAGGCGGTGGTGGAACATAAGGTTTCTCTTTTTCAGGTTCCACTTCGTTATTGTTCTCATCAGTCTTAGCAGTTTGTTCGTCAGTTGTTTTCTTTTGGGTTTCCTTTGGATCTTGTTGTGACATGGGTATGTTTTGAGTTCTAGGATCTATGGGTCCATCGTAATTCGTTCCACTTCGTAGTGTTATCGCGTTTGCATGTCCTTTAGGATTGGGTTGAGGTTGAGCAGGAAACGTGCCAGCAGGGGCAGCAGTAGGTGCTTGTTGTTGAGCTACTTGTGAGATTTGAGTTTCTAGCATTTTGTTATGCGTAGCTAAGGCATCTACTTTGTTCGATAGTTGTTTTAGTTGCTCGCTATTGTGGATGTTTTGATTTAGGAAGTCCTTATTGGTTTGTTGTTGGGAAGCTATAAAGTTCTCCATCATGATTTCTAGATTTGACTTCCTAGGGGTGTTTTGAGCAGCTACAGGCGCTTTTTGGTAGCCAGGTGGTACAGCAGGTGCTTGTCCAGGCGCGTACAACGCATTGTTGTTCTTATAAGAAAAGTTCGGGTGGTTTTTCGATCCAGGGTTGTACGTGTTAGAATAAGGGTTTCCTTGAGCATAGTTTACTTGATCATATGGGACTCCAGTCAAGAGTTGGCACTCAGCAACTACATGTCCAGTCAATCCACAAATCTCGCAGTTAGGTGTTACAGCAGCAGCGGTGGCTGAAGGAGTGATGGTTAAGTTTTCGATCTTTTGAGTTAAAGCGTCTACTTTAGCGTTAACGCGGTCTATACCACTTATTTCGTACATTCCTCCTTCGGTTTGGGCTTTCTCTAGAGCGGCTCGTTCTCCACCCCATTGGTAATGGTTTTGTGCCATGTTCTCTATGAGTTTGTATGCTTCATCATGGGGTTTGTCCATTAATGCTCCGCCAGCAGCGGCATCTATAGTCATTTTAGTGTTATATAAGAGACCACGATAGAAAGTATGGATGATCAGCCATGGTTCGAGTCCATGATGAGGGCATATTCTAAGCATGTCCTTGTAACGTTCCCAAGCTTCGAAGAGTGATTCGTTATCTTTCTGGGTAAATCCGTTGATTTGACCTCTAAGCATAGCAGTTTTGCTAGGCGGAAAATATCTCGCTAAGAATACTCTCTTCAATTCGTCCCACGTAGTTATGGAATTGGAAGGCAGGGATTGAAGCCACGCTCTAGCTCTATCTCTCAAGGAGAAAGGAAAAAGGCGTAATCGAATAGCTTCGGAACTAACGTTGTTGGCTTTGATAGTGTCGGCGTATTGCACGAACACGGATAAATGGAGATTAGGGTCGTCTACAGGGCTTCCAGAGAATTGATTCTGTTGAACAGCTTGGACCAGCGACGGTTTGAGTTCGAAATTGTTTGCCTCAATCGCAGGTGATGCGATACTTGAATGTGGTTCAGCGTGCGAAGGAGCGGCATAGTCTCTAAGAGGACGAATAGCAGCCATCTCTAACTTCGGGATAATTTGATTGATTTAATCAGTAAGAGCCAATTCCTGATTAATCGGAATTGGTGCTACTTCGGGAAGATTGCGAGCTCGACGTTTGACCTTAATGAAACGTTCGATCTCGTTAATTCGTTGTATTAAATCTCCTCCTTGTGAACGAGTATTTGGCATACAATCGTTCAGAAAGAAAGGGAAAAATTGTCCTAGTCTCTACGGGGTAACAGTGAGTTACGATATCGACTTGAATAGTCCCCGGCAACGGCGCCAAAAACTTGATCGCGACTTTACGTGTCTATAAATCTGATAACTGCAAGTGCACAGTCGTGTCGTGTAGTTTTAAAAGATATCGAATCCACAGGGACTATGAATCGATCTACCGTTATCTAAGGTTACTATGTAAAGCTAGGGCTACTAAAATTTTGATTGTTTCTAAGGGAAAGTGAGTGAAAAATTAAGAATATAATTAAAGACAGATATCAGTATGTATTTCGTTTAACTTAAGGTAATCCGAAGGTCCATTGGCTTTTGCATAATTTAATTAAAAATCTTTACTAATTCAATTGATTAAAAATCCTCGTCTCAAACTTTCGCTCTGTTGATTTAGATTACTGTCCTAATCCTAATGTACGCTTTCGCCATCCCATTAGATTTTAGAAAAGCTTTTTGGAAACAACGTAATTAATAAAATGCCCGTTTTATGAAGTTGTTATCTATTTAAATCTCCTAATCTCAAACTTTCGCTCTGTTGACTCGGAACATGCTAATATCCCTAACGTACGCTTTCGCCATCCCGTCGGGTGTAAAAACAATTTTTGAAAATAAATAAGTTCTAATTATTTTTAATACGCTTTCGCCATCCTTAAAACTAATGTCCTATGTCTACTATCCAGTTAAAGATCTCAAACTTTCGCTCTATTGATTTTAACCTTTGACCGTCTTAACCCCTCAAACTTTCGCTCTATTGGTTTTAAGACTTACTAATTAGATTAGACATACAGACCAAAAACAAGTGATAGTTAATAAAACATAATTAAGCCAATTTATTTCGGATCCCTACGGTTAACTTACTTTACATACCGATATCATAATAATTTAGCCAGTCATATTAATACGGTTAAACATGCATAAATCGGTTCGGTTCATAATAATAGGCATAGTAAATGGCATACAATATATCATGCAAATAAATAATATAAAGGCAGTAAATAAAAACCTGAATTAAATAAATGGTAATTGAATCTTCGAGTACTGAACTTCCACCACAGGTTGGCTGGATCGTTCTTGGAATGGCAGTAAATAAAACAAGGAAATAAAAGCGATAAATCTAACGTAAGGCTAGATCTATAAAAAGTTCACAACAATTTCCAGTGTAGAAATCGTTGTGAGAAAATATGTGTTTGAATGAAAGCAGAATAAAGAAATACGGTTCGCGGTACAATTTCGGCAGCACTTCGTTGGCAGGAAATCGGACTCTCTGAAAGTGAGGTAGCAGGTCCTATTTATAGGAGAGGTTTTGCTGTGACGTTGCGTGAAAAGTGGGGATTTTGCAGACTGGGTGTGGAGACGTGCGTCTCCGTTTCTTCAGGAAGCAGCCTTGACTGACTTGAGACGTGCGTCTCAAGTGGAGAAGATGTAGGAAGGCTTGGAGACGTGCGTCTCCTTTTGGTGACGTGGCAGAAGAACGTTGGAGACGTGCGTCTCCACTTGCTGGGAAGGTTTGGTCCACGCGCCCATGGTGGGCTGGACTGTTTCATTGGGCCTTTTGGGTCCTAATTGCACCTCCTTCTCACTTCAGCACCCTTTTTCATCTTTTAGGCATAAATATTGGTCATTTAAGCTCAATTTTCTTTCCTTTTCGCAAATAGTCGTGATTAGAGTGTAAAACCTGAAACAAAGCAAATACTCGCGTAAAATCATAATAAATTAACATAATAAATGGAAAATGTTATAAATATCTATGGATTTTAAGCTAAATATACGATATAAAATCGTGTTATCACAGCATTGCATTTAATGTTTCACTCTTTTGTCAGTCAGCGTAGCCTGCCAGTCTAGTACTTGCTTCTGATCTGATGTTTGTGTAAACAACGTTTGAATGTCATCAGAGTCAAACAGCTTGGTGCAGAGCATCTTCTTGTCTTCTGACCTTGAAGAGCTTCTGAGCGTGATACCATGAGAACTTCAGTGCTTCTGCTTCTGATCTCAAGTTCTTCTGATGCTTCCATAGACCCATGTTCTTATTCTGCTTGACCATCTTCTGATGTCTTGCCAGACCATGTTCTGATGTTGCATGCTGAACCTTCTGAGTCAGTTGCTTCTTGCGCTGATTTTGTGCATACTCTTTGTATAATTCCTGAAATGGAAATTGCATAGTATTAGAGTACCACATTATCTCATACAAAATTCATATCCTTGTTATCATAAAAACTAAGAATATTGATCAGAACAAATCTTGTTCTAACAATCTCCCCCTTTTTGATGATGACAAAAACATACATAAATGATATGAATTTGCGATCAGAATATCAGACGGCTAAAGACAATTACACAGCTATAGCACAAGCATATAGACAATGTGTGAATATGTCTCTCCCTGAGATTAACAATCTCCCCCTGAGATAAATAATCTCCCCCTGAAATAAATACTAGAAGAATTTTTTATAAATAAAAGACTTCCCTGAGTATTTCAGTAGAGACTTTCACATATGCTTAGATCTTCAGAACATTCACAGCTTCTGATTCTTGCTTCCATAGGACAGCTTCAGAACTTGAATTTCCTAGATCTTCAGAATATTCATAGCTTCGATTCTTGCTTCCATTGGACAGCTTCAGAGCTTGAATATCTTCTTGAGTCATTACATGCCAGATTGTATCAGAACATTGTTGAATGTACCAGAGCATCATCAGAGCATCTCTACATCCTGAAATGTTACAGAATAAACTAAACGACAAAAGTCAGCATGAATGAATCAGAACATAAAATATGTATCAGAACATATAATTATGTATCAGAGCACACAAACATAAAATGTTTTAGAGCATATTTTGTAACTAAAACATGCATCAGAACATATAAAGAATAAGAATGAAAGTATATTCTATCATCAGAATATTAGAACATTCTTCCTTCTTGCTTCTGATTCCTGAAGCTTTATAGCACTCAGCTTGCTTCAATTTCCAAGAGCTTGATTCTTTATAGAATTGCTTTTCCCCATCTCTTTGCTTCTCATGTTGAGCTTTAAAAGAGGATCTTCAATTCCTTCAAGACAACACTCAAAGGCATAGAACTTTGCAAGTTCTGTTAGAAATGAGGAGCCTTTCTCCTAGCAACTAATAAAATAAATCAGATCATTTATCACATTTTTCTCCCCCTTTTTGTCATAACATCAAAAACATAAAAGATTCAGATGAAAAACACAACAAACACATAGAAGAAAAAAGGATAATTTTCATTAAGCACGGAGAAAAGGTTCAGAAGTACAAGAGGAAGGGCAAGAGAAGATGCAAAGAAAAAACAGATGCAGCAAAGCAAAAAGAAAATAGTCTAAGACTCAATCTAAGATGACCCTAGCTTCGACATGATCTTGGCCAGCATATCATGAATCCCACTGTTGCTCTCATTCTGCCTTTCCATGAAAGCACGAAACTCAGCGTTGATTGATCTCTGCTCATCCTGGTTCTTCTGAATAACTTCCAAAGTCCTTGCAAGACGAGAAGGTTCATCAGAAGAAGCTTCACAACTTCTTTCCAGAGGGATGGCATTCTGATCCGCAGCTTCCATGACCAGATCATTTGCAGGATTTTCCTCAACAGGAATAGTTTCAGCAACATGATCTTCAGCATCTGCTTCTTCCATAGAAGCATCTCCATAGTCTGCAACAGGAACCTCAGAATCTCCATTCTCAAGTGCCTGAAGAATGGCAGCAAGATTCCTAGGAGCAGAAGGACCTTCAACTTCTGGTGGGTCAACAACTTCTGGAATGACCAAGCTTGGGTCTTTCTCAGAAGGGTTTTCCCTCAGAAATTCAAAGAGCGTCCTGAAATCTCCGAGCAGAACAGGATATTGAGGTCTCCAGACCATAATTTCCCTGCAAGGGTTAGCTTCCATTGCAGCAGCAATTCTTGCTTCTTCCAGCTCATCCACAAATCTCTTCTCCTCAACGGCAACACAGTTTCTTAGGGGATGATAGTAGATACCATTATCACCCTCCAGAAGACAACCAGCATAACCAGGGGCAGCAACCACTAGTCTCTTCTGTACTCCCATTGCTCCTACTTGAAAATCCTGGCGAAAGCTTCTCTAGAGGTTTCTCGTAGAAACATCATCAAGACCTTTGAGGAAAGCATCTCTCAAGAGGTCCAGCCTGCTAATCACTTCACTTCTGAATAACTCCAGACAAATGATAGGTTCAGGTTCAGGAGGGTTGAAGGTGAATTTGTAGTCAGGGTAGAGAAGGCAGTAAGGGATGGATTTTCTGGTAGTTAGGGGATGGGATAGAGAAGATGGAGGTACAGTATTTGAAGAGGATGGAATATCAGTGAAGGGGGTTGATGAGGAAGGTATATCTGTGGGTGTGGAAAGGATGGTAGTTAAGGGGGTAGGGTTGAGAACTTGAGAAGATGATGGTGTTTGCAAGCTATTAGGCAACGGTGAGATGGGGTTAGGAGTTTGTGCAGGAGGTGATTGAGGGATATTTGCAGAGGTAAAGGTGTTTTGATGTTCAGAAAGAGAGGGTTGGATAGGTGGAGGTTGGTACACTTGCCTGGAGAAGTTACCTGTTCTGATTGCCTCAAAGGAATCAACCTTAAGAGGGTCATAAGTGACCTTCTGCCTTGTTTCTCTCTTGGCAGCTTCTTCTGCAGCCTTTCTCTTTAGCCTTTTGTCTCGCTTCTTCTTATCCTCCTTCTTGAGGTCAGCTTGAGAGGGAAGCACTCTTCCACGAATCTATGCAGGATCAATAGAAGATTGATTTCTCACAGAAGCCTCCAAATAGAATTTAACCGCCTGGCAAAGTTCTGCTTGAAATAAAGTAGAGAAACCTGCAATAGGAATTCTTCTGTCTTCAATGTCAAAGGGAACAGCAGTTATTTCCTTGACAAGTTCCATTCTCAGCAAGTCAAGACCATTGAAGATAGAACCCCGAGTGACTTTAAAGAAGTTAGGTGTTCCAATAGCCCTTAGGGAGTCCATTAGGTCACTTTAATTCAGAATGTCTGAGATCATTCTGGCGAAAGGAACAACATTTCTTTGGAGATGAGGATACTCTGCACGTTCGTTATCTCTTGATTCTTCAATAGCCAACTTTAGATTCTCAAAAATGATGTTGGAGATGTTGATTTCAATTCTTCTTCCGATGCAGAAGAGAGTGTACTTGTGGTCAGGACTGATGTAAGATGAAGAAAAGAATTTCTTTCTGTGATGAAGAGAGCCCAGAATAATCTCAGCCCAAACTTGATAAAACGGCTTCAAGGTACCAGTTAGACTTGAATCAGTACCGGTAACACACGAAATCAACTTCTCAACCTGGAACCAATCAACTCTGCCAGGAAGGGGACCAATGACTCCTTCTTCATCGGCCAAGTTGTACAGCTTCCTGATTAACTTCTCAGTTATCACAACTTCTTGCCCTAGCACGAAGGAGATAATGGCGGTTGGAGTGACGGTTGCATGAACCCAGAAATCTTTCACTAGTTCAGGGTAAATTGGTCCAGCCAATCTAGCTAGATAGTTTGACCATCCCTGTGCCATGAGTTTAGCGTCAGGTTTGAAACCATATGCTTTCAAATTTTCAAAGTCCACTGAGGACTCACAGAGAACTTCCAGTTCTGACTGAGGAATGGAGCAAGTCTTCAGAGGAGCATATCTGTGCTTGTTGTAAACCAATTGAGAGGAGGAATTCATGATGATGTTGCTTGGTTTCAGATCACAAACTAGGGTTTGAAAGAAACGAATGCAAAGAGAGAGATACACAAATGGAGAGAGAGAAAAAGATGAAATGAAGATGAAGCGGGTTATTTAAACGATTTGAAAAAGAAAATAAAATAAAGTAAAAAGAAAACTGTTTAAAAGAAATGATTAAAAAAATGACATCAATATGCATTGAATGAGAAATGACGTTAGGAGAGATAATGTGACAAAGTGAAATGATTTACACAGTTACCTAGGGCGGCGTCTCCTCAACTGCACGCATGCTTGTCCAAAAATAGTGAACACGTGTTCATTTTCTGGAAAGACTGGTAACAGCTGTTTTGCTTTAAAAGAGCTTCTGAATCAACTTAGATAATGAAACGTTAGTAATAACAGAATCAGAACTTCTAATTGATTAGTATCAGAACTTCTTATAGCTGCCTAGTCCTAACACATTTCAGAAGGTATTCATACAAAGATCTTCTCATCTTCTCATTCTGTGCATAAGTCCATACTGATATTCTTCAGAATGTACTTAAACCTATCTTCAGCAAGGGTTTTTGTAAAGATGTCATCCCATTGATGGTCTGTATCCACAAAGTTCAAAGAAAGAACACCCTTCTGAACATAGTCCCTTATAAAATGATGTTTAATCTCAATATGTTTAGCTTTGGAATGTAAGATAGGATTCTTAGATAAACATATAGCAGAAGTATTATCACAGAAAATAGGAATGTTACTCTCATATATCTGATAATCTTCTAGCTGACTCTTCATCCATAACATTTGTGTGCTACATCCAGCAGCAGCAACATATTCTGCTTCTGTAGTTGAGAGAGCTATGGTAGCTTTCTTCTTGCTGTACCAGGAGATCAAATGACTTCCAAGGAATTGACAAATTCCAGAAGTACTCTTTCTTTCAATTCTATCTCCAGCATAGTCAGCATCACAGAATCCTACTAAGTTGTATTCTTTAGATCTTCTGTAGACTAAACCAACGTTAGTAGTACCTTTCAGATACCTCAGAATTCTCTTAACAGCAGTTAAGTGAGATTCTCTAGGATCTGATTGGAATCTAGCACACAAACAAACACTGAATAGAATGTCAGGTCTAGAAGCAGTTCAGTATAGAAGAGATCCAATCATACCTCTGTACAACTTGTGATCTACCTTCTTACTTACCTCATCCTTACCTAGAACACATGTTGGATGCATAGGAGTTTTGGCTTCTTTGCTTTCAGAAAGATTAAACTTCTTCAGAAGTTCTTTCACATACTTCGTTTGATGAACATAGGTTCCATCATAAGTTTGATTGATTTGAATCCCAAGGAAATACTTGAGTTCACCCATCATGCTCATTTCAAATTCAGCCTGCATAGACTTAGCAAACTCCTTTCCAAGTGAAGCATTAGATGTTCCAAATATAATATCATCAACATAAATTTGACAAATTAAAATATCCTTCTTAGATGTTTTACAGAAAAGAGTTGTGTCCACTTGTCCTCTAGTGAAACCATTGTCTAGAAGGAAAGAGCTTAATGTTTCATACCAAGCTCTGGGAGCTTGCTTCAAACCATACAATGATTTCTTTAGTTTGAAAACATGTTCTGGAGACTTAAAGTCTTCAAAACCAGGAGGTTGGTGGACATAGACTTCTTCATCTATATAACCATTTAAGAAGGCACTCTTAACATCCATCTGATACAGAGTGATGTTATGTTGAGTGGCAAAAGAAATCAGTAAGCGAATAGATTCTAACCTGGCCACTGGTGCAAAGGTTTCTGTATAGTCAATCCCTTCTTGCTGACTATATCCCTGAGCCACCAGTCTGGCTTTGTTTCTTACCACTTCTCCCTTTTCACTAAGCTTGTTTCTGAACACCCACTTAGTACCAATGATGTTGAATCCTTTTGGTCTAGGAACCAAATCCCATACATCATTCCTTGTAAACTGATTTAGTTCTTCTTGCATGGCAATTATCCAGTCTGGATCTTCTAGAGCTTGATCAACAGAAGTTGGCTCGATCAAAGAAACAAGACCTAATTGACATTCTGCATTGTTCTTAAGGAATGCTCTTGTTCTGATGGGATCGTCTTTCTTTCCAAGGATCACATCTTCTGAGTGAGCAGAGGTGAGTCTAGAAGATCTTCTCACTGTTGGCTCTTCAGAAATCCAGAGATTCTCTAAAGATGCAGCAACTTGATCTTCTGATCCATTGCTTCTGAGACTTTCAGCTTCTGGAGCTTTGCTTCTTGGTTCTACAGCTTCTGATATGTCAATATCTATATCTGCAAAATTCTCAAACTGCTTTGGTTTTTCAAGACCAAGCTTATCATCAAACCTGATATTGATTGATTCTTCTACAACCAATGTTTCAGTATTGTATACTCTGTAGCCTTTAGAGCGTTCAGAATATCCAAGAAGAAAACATTTTTGTGCCTTAGAATCAAACTTACCAAGATGATCTTTAGTATTCAGAATAAAACACACACATCCAAAAGGATGAAAATATGAAATGTTGGGCTTTCTGTTCTTCCACAATTCATAAGGAGTCTTATTTAGAATAGGTCTTATAGAGATTCTATTCTGAATATAACATGCAGTGTTTATTGCTTCTGCCCATAAGTGCTTAGCCATATTAGTCTCATTGATCATGGTTCTGGCCATTTCCTGCAGAGTCCTATTCTTTCGCTCTACAACTCTATTTTGCTGTGGAGTTCTAGGGCAAGAGAAATCATGGGCAATACCATTTTATTTGAAGAACTCCTCAAAGAATCTGTTCTCAAATTCGCCACCATGATCACTTCTGACCTTTATGATTTTGCACTCCTTCTCAGATTGGATCTGAGTGCAGAATTCAAAGAACACTGAATGAGACTCATCCTTGTGTTTTAAGAACTTTACCCATGTCCAGCGGCTATAATCATCTACGATGACTAATCCATATTTCTTCCCTTTGACAGATGCTGTTTTGACTGGTCCAAACAGATCAATGTGCAGAAGATCTAATGGCCTTGAGGAAGAGACAACATTCTTAGATTTGAATGCAGGTTTGGAGAACTTGCCCTTCTGACATGCTTCACAAAGAGCATCTGATTTATATTTCAGATTTGAGAGTCCTCTGACTAGATTTAGTTTGTTAATCTGAGAAATCTTTCTCAAACTAGCATGTCCTAATCTTCTGTGCCAGACCCATTGCTTTTCAGAAACAGACATAAGGCAAGTCACCTTCTGCTTCTCAAGATTTGAAAGATCAATCTTATAGATGTTGTTCTTTCTCTTGCCTGTAAATAGGATTGAGCCATCCTTCTGACTTACAGCCTTGCAAGACTTTTGATTGAAGATTATATCATAACCATTGTCACTTAATTGACTTATGGACAATAAGTTATGCGTTAATCCTTCTACAAGAAGTACATTAGTTATGGAAGGAGAGTTACCAATACTTATGGTTCCACAGCCAATAATTTTGCCCTTCTGATCTCCTCCAAACTTGACTTCTCCACCAGACTTAAGCACCAGGTCTTGGAACATAGACCTTCTTCCTGTCATGTGTCGCGAGCACCCAAAGTCCAGGTACCATGACATTTTGTGCTTTGTCCTCTTTGCAGCTAAGGATATCTGCAACAGAAATTATCTTCTCCTTAGGTACCCACAGCTTCTTGGGTCCTTTCTTGTTAGTTTTCCTCAAGTTCTGATTGAACTTGGGTTTAGCATAATAGTTAACAGGAGGAACAGCATGATATTCTTTAGGTTTGACAGCATGGTATTTCTTAGGTTGTGTCACATGCTTCTTGGTGTGTACAGTGTTAAAACTCTGTGCATGTGAAGTGAGCCTAATATCATGTGCATGGCAATATTTGAACTGATCATACAATGGCTTGTATGTGATTTTCAAATCATCAACAGGTTCAAATTTATGTGAGGTATCACCCTCATAGCCAAAGCCAAACCTTCTGTTTCCAGAAACACCATATATCATAGAAGCAAGATGACTTCTGCCAATACTTCTAGATAGGAACTTTCTGAAGCTCGAGTCATATTCTTTCAGAATATGATTGAGACTAGGAATGGATTTTTCTGATTCAGAAGGAGATCCACTATCTTTGGATAATTTTAAAACTTTTTCCGTCAGTTCAGAATTTTCCACTTCCAGCTTCTTAGTTTCAAATTCAAATTTCTTTTTCAGCTTTTTGTATTTGATACTAAGGTGAGCCTTGAGTTCCAGAAGTTCAGTCAAGCTGGAAACTAATTCATCTCTAGATAGTTCAGAAAATACCTCTTCAGAATCTGATTCTGATGTAGATTCTGATCCATCATCCACTGTGGCCATCAATGCAAAGTTGGCTTGCTCTCCTTCAGAGTATGATTCTGATTCTGATTCAGAATCATCCCATGTTGCCATAAGACCTTTCTTCTTATGAAACTTCTTCTTGGGATTCTCCTTCTGAAGTTTTGGACATTCATTCTTGAAGTGTCCAGGCTCATTGCACTCATAGCAGACAACTTTCTTCTTGTCAGATCTTCTGCCACCAGAAGATTCTCCTCGTTCAAATTTCTTTGAACTTCTAAAGCTTTTGAACTTCCTTTGTTTGCTTTTCCAGAGTTGGTTTACCCTTCTGGAGATCATGGACAGTTCATCATCTTCTTCTGATTCTGATTCCTCAGAATCTACTTCTTCAGCCTGAAAAGCGTTAGTGCATTTTTTAATATTAGATTTTAATGCAATAGACTTACCTTTCTTCTGAGGCTCATTTGCATCCAGCTCTATCTCATGGCTTCTCAAGGCACTGATTAGCTCTTCCAAAGAAACCTCATTCAGATTCTTTGCAATCTTGAATGCAGTCACCATTGGACCCCATCTTCTGGGTAAGCTTCTGATGATCTTCTTTACATGATCAGCCTTGGTGTAACCTTTGTCCAGAACTCTTAATCCAGCAGTTAGCGTTTGAAATCTTGAGAACATCTTCTCAATATCTTCATCGTCCTCCATCTTGAAGGCTTCATATTTCTGGATTAGAGCAAGAGCTTTGGTCTCCTTGACTTGAGCATTTCCTTCATGGGTCATTTTCAATGACTCATATATATCATGGGCAGCTTCCTTGTTAGATATCTTCTCATACTCAGTATGAGAGATAGCATTCAGCAAAACAGTCCTACATTTATGATGATTTTTGAAAAGCTTCTTTTGATCATCATTCATTTCTTGTCTTGTAAGCCTTACGCCAGTAGCATTCGCTGGATGTTTGTAACCATCCATCAGAAGATCCCATAGTTCACCATCTAGACCAAGGAAATAACTTTCCATTTTATCTTTCCAATATTCAAAGTTTTCACCGTCAAATACTGGTGGTCTAGTATAACCATTGTTACCATTGTATTGCTCAGCAGAGCCAGATGTAGATGCATATGTGTTTGTTGGAATTTCACCAGCCATCTTTTACTGAAGCGTTTTTCTCTTCCTGAATCTTTTCTAAACACGGTTAAGTGCTTGCACCTTAGAACCGGCGCTCTGATGCCAATTGAAGGATAGAAAAACACTTAGAAAGGAGGGGTTTGAATAAGTGTATCTTTAAAACTTGTAAGATAAAAACAATTTGCACAATGATTTTTATCCTGGTTCGTTGTTAACTAAACTACTCCAGTCCACCCCCTTGGAGTGATTTACCTCACCTGAGGATTTAATCCACTAATCACACTTGATTACAATGGTTTTCCACTTAGCCAACTGCTAAGTCTTCTAGAGTATCCTGATCACAACCTGATCACTCTAGGAACAAACTGCTTAGACAACTTCTAAGACTTGCTAGAGTATACTGATCAACAACCTGATCACTCTAGAACTTACAACTTAATGTAAACAAATACTAAGAGTATTACAATGCTTCTGAAAAGCTATAATCACAACTGTGATATTTCTCTTAAAGTTTAAGCTTAAATCTCACTAAGATATTACAACAGCAATGTAGTGAGCTTGATGATGAAGTTTGAGAGCTTTTGATTTGAACAGCGTTTCTGCAAGTTGGTTCAGAGTTTTTAATTCGTTCGTTAACCTTTGCTTCTCATCAGAACTTCATATTTATAGGCGTTTGAGAAGATGACCGTTGGGAGCATTTAATGCTTTGCGTAATCCGTACAACATTGCATTTAATGTTTCACTCTTTTGTCAACTACCTCGAGCCTTGTTTCTGCTGTGTCTACTGACGTTGCCTTTAATAGCTTCTAACGTTCCTTTTGTCAGTCAGCGTAGCCTGCCATTCTAGTACTTGCTTCTGATCTGATGTTTGTGTAAACAACGTTTGAATGTCATCAGAGTCAAACAGCTTGGTGCAGAGCATCTTCTTGTCTTCTGACCTTGAAGAGCTTCTGAGCGTGATACCATGAGAACTTCAGTGCTTCTGCTTCTGATCTCAAGTTCTTCTGATGCTTCCATAGACCCATTTTCTTATTCTGCTTGACCATCTTCTGATGTCTTGCCAGACCATGTTCTGATGTTGCATGTTGAACCTTCTGAGTCAGTTGCTTCTTGCGCTGATTTTGTGCATACTCTTTGTATAATTCCTGAAATGGAAATTGCATAGTATTAGAGTACCACATTATCTCATACAAAATTCATATCCTTGTTATCATCTAAACTAAGAATATTGATCAGAACAAATCTTGTTCTAACAATATGTTCTATATGATGATGACTACTCAAGATACTCCTGGGTTGAGGTTATTCGTGAGAAGTCTGATACCTTCGATGTTTTTGTAGCTGTTTGTCATCGCTTACAATGTGAAAAGGGAGAAGAAATTAGAAAGATGGTTCACATTCTAGGGGATCATGGTAGAGAATTTGAGAACTCCAATTTCTATTTTTTCTACATTATTAAAGGGATTGTTAATGGATTTTCTACTCTCAACCCGACAAATTAAAAATGTCAAAAGGAAGAACAATACCTTATAAAAAATGACGAGAGTCGTAATATTTATCATACAACTTTTTATTGGATTTCCTTCTCTCATTTATGGAATTTCCTTCTCTCATTTATGGAATTTTGATTAATTAAAAACATGATATTGTTTATTCCAGAGAATTGATGGGGTTGTTTTTAAGAAACTCATACATTGCATTTTGTACACACATTTTTTAATATTCTGATGTTGTCATTATTGTTGGATTCTCAGTGAACATTGTGATTTTATTTGTTTCAAATGTTTAGCTCATTAAAATTGCAACCAATAGAGGTTGGAACAACCTATAACTTGAGATATAGATTTATTGCTAGTTACTATCACCTTTAAAAATTAATATCTATTTCTTTGAGAGTTTGGAACAAATTGTTTATTTGATTGCACCTTGCTAACAGGCACTTCATTGCCTCACACGTCTTTCATTGATGCCTATATATTAATAAAACCAAATCAATCGAAAAGATTTAAATCATATATAATCGTCTTAGACCGAATGTTTGATCGTCATCAAAATCCAAAATCGAATCACACATGCATTTTTGTCTTTTGATGGGATGGTTTTTCCATATACACTTTCAAAGATCATCTTAAAACACCCTTAATACGTGGATCGAATTTCAGAAGCAAAATAAAATATTAGAAGATCAAGATACGTGACTTTGATCTAATGGAGGAGATCATGCAACGTAACACTTTTTATTATAAATTATATAATATGGTTTCTATTTTTTGCACCGCGACATATGGTTTAATAGCGAAGGATACGACACTATTGTCAAAAGTGAGAGTTAATTCTTTAAATATATGAGTATGCTATTTCACACCGCTTAAGACTATCAACCGTAGTGATATCCCTTTTATTATTTATTTAAAAATAAATAATAACGAAAAGGCGCGTGTTAACATTAAAGTAAAAAATTTAAGGATGCTGAGGTTCGAACCCATAAAAGTTTTATTTTATCACCACGGTTAATTGACCCATCATTATTATATGTTAACATTTAATATTAAAAAATTAAAAAAATTTGTTAGAGCCTTAGTTTAGATATCTCACCACAGAGTATTGATGAACCGTGGTGATTTTGGCATTGTCGTATGTGCTTTTGTAGTAGTGATTAGTGAACGACTTGGTAGTGAAAGGCTTGATGTAGTGAAATTGAGATAAAGCGTGCATGGTGTATAGTTAGATAAAAAACAATTTTAAAACATGATTGTGTTGCGTCCCAATAAACGCTCGTTTAAGTAATTAGATCGACGCCTTTTTCTTTTATGGATCACCCAAGGTTATGACATTGATAATATTATCATTCACACCAAGGTACGGTTTCAATCTATGATCATTTACAATCCATTTTGCTTGAGAAGTTGGATCTTCTAATTCTACTACTCCATGGGACTTTACAATTTTTACCTTAAAAAGTTCCGACCATTTTGACTTTAAATTTTAGGGAAATAGTTTAAGCATAGAGCTGAATACAAGGACTAATTCTCCTTGTTTTAATTCCTTCCTTATGAAGCATTGATCATGATATAATTTTATCTTTTCTTTAAATAATTTGGATGATTCATAGGTGTATCTTCTTAATTCATCCAATTTGTGCAGCTATAATTTCCTTCTTTGTCTAGCTAATGAGTGGTCAAAATTTAGGAATTTGAGTGTCCAGTAAGCTTTGTGTTCTAACTCCTTTGGCAGATGAAAGGATTTTCCATATACCATTTGGAATAGTATCATGTCTATTAGAGATTTGAATGTTGTTTGATTTGCCCAGAAAGCTTCATCTAATTTGATGACCAATCTCTTTTTGATGAGGATATTGTCTTCTCTAAAATTATTTTTATTTCTCTGTTTGAAACTTCTACTTGACCATTGGTGTGGAGATGGTAAAGAGATGCTACTTTGTGTCTTACCCCATAATGTTCAAGTGCTTTTGCAATCCGACTGTTACAGAAATGAGATCCTCCATCACTAATGAGCGTTCTGGCTGTTCCTAAGCGAGAGAAAGTATTTTTCTTTAAGAAGTTGACCATTATTTTTCCATCTGCTTGAGGTGATGCAATTGCTTCAACCAATTTAGACACATAATATACTCTAACTTTGATGTAATTGTTGTTATAAGAGGGTAGAAAGGGTCCAACTAAATCAATTCCCCAACAATAAAAAATTTCCACTTCCAGTATGCTTTGTAGTGGAATCTTGTTTCTTTTGGATATTCCCGAGACTCTTTGACAGTTGTCACGATTTTTGTGTGTGTCTGTGTGTATCTTCGAATATAGACGACCAGTAAAAACCTGATTGAAGAACTTTAGTTGTTGTGAATTCTCCATTATAGTGACATCCTTATGGAGAGTTATGACAATACTAGATTATAATTTGCGTCTCCTTGTTGCTTACACATCTCTTAAAAGGTGATAATTATTGTTCTAAAAAGATATGGATCATCCCATACATATTACCTTGCTTTCTTGAGGAACCTCTTCTTTTGCTGCCAATTTAGACCTTCTGGAATAATTCCAGCCACCTTGTAATTGGCCATGTCAGAAAACCACGACCTTTCTTTTATCATAAGTAGTTGGTCATCTAGAAATTTTTCCCGCACTTCTTTTTCTTGGTTGGTGATCTCTTGGTTTACTAACCAAGATAAATGATCAGCCACCACTTTTTATATCTAATTTTGTCTTTTATTTCTACATCAAATTTTTGGAGTAAGAGCATCCTTCGAATCAAGCGTGGTTTGGATCAGGTTTATTCATTAAGTATTCGATGGTTGCATGATCAGTATAGATAAGTATTTTAGAGTTAATCAAATATGGTCTGAATTTTCCCAGTGCATATATTATTGCTAGCCATTATTTTTTGGTTGTGGAATAAATGACTTGTGTGTCATTCAAAACTTTGCTTGCATAGTGTATTTCATGGAAAACTTTAATTTTCTTTGACCAGGTATTACACTGATGGCATAATCACTAGCATCGCAAATTAATTCAAAATCAATTTTCCAGTCAGGTGCAATGATTATTGTTGCAGTTACGATTTTTTTAATTGGTTAAAAGAAATTAGACAAGATTCTTTTTATTGGTCTTCTTTCGAAAAGGGATAGAAAATTATCATCAATACTAGGCCTATCAACATCCGCCTCTTTAAAATCATTAGTGAAATATTTAAGAACTTCTTGTCAAATTTCAAATACCTCTTCAATCCAACCTTCTCCAACTTTATGAGTTAAAATAGAATTTCCCATGCCCTTATTTTTGACCGATGCATCGAAGAAATCGGAATTAGTATCACCTTTCTTAAGCCATTAAAATATAGACCTTTGAAACATTTAAGAATCTTTAATCCTTAACAATGGCCAAATATCAGCAATCGCTCTAAATCTAACCTCGATCTTCTCATCAGTTAAGGACATATGATCAGTCAGAAAATTCAAATTACTCGATCAATCTGAAAGTCAAGATTTTAATCACGTGTTTATTCCTAAGACAATTTTAAGAGATTTTAATTTTTCCAACGAAACAAAAAACTTTCCAATTATGGTGCTCTAGGATAAGTGTACTAATTTAGAAAAGTTACTACGAGATAACCGATCATTATTAAATTTAAAAGACTTAAGTCTGACACTAATTGACATACTTGAAAATAACAGGACCAAAGATCCACCTAAACATCTCATCATAATGGCCCCACTACCCATTAGACACCACAATGTGATCAAGCCAGCTACACAAATCCTTCAATATAAATGTCAACCATACTTGAAAAGTTTGTTGAAAAAGAAGCTTCTTCAATAAATGAGAATGCAAATTTTGCAGCATTGAAGGACTAGTCCCTATCACTAACTTCAAAATTGTAAGAATAGTTGCGTTTCCATTTTTAGAAGTGGTCAAATAATTTTTTGTGTCCATTTTATTTCTAATTTTGTCTAACTGTACTCCAAAAAAAATATATTATCCTTTAAATTGGGTTAGATGGTGGCAATAATTTTCTCACTATTGAGAAGAATCCATCAGTTATTAGAAAAAGTTTATAGTATAAATGCTTGCTTAGTTGTCCATTTTTTTTCTGAGTTGGCCAATTAGACATAGTATTGATTGAGTTAGATTTGTCTCTCATCTAACAAATTAAATGTTATTGTGTATTTTCTACTGAATTATTGGGCTAGATTTATACCCATCAATACCTTACTGAATTTATTATATGTCAAATGATGATATTAAGAAATTATTTTATTTTTTTTATTAATATTCTCTTTGTTTCAAAATTAATATATTTTAGTATAAAAAATTCACTTAAAGATCATGTTGTTATTGTCGTTGTTTGATGTTGTATGCTTTGAAATTATTTTTTATAAAAATTTATGTTCTAAATTGAGCAAGTTTTTGAACAGAATAATGATTATAATGATTCTTTATTGTTATTTTGGTGTTAAGTAGACTAACTAATACAAATGCATTTAAATTTAGAATTAATCATGGGAAACTTTTCTTCGTTTTCCTAGCAAGCTATGCAGATGGAAAGTTATATGAAATGAATTTGAAATTGGGGAAGAAGTCCAGGCTGAGAAGAGGGAAGGAGTCTTTGTTGAACAAAGTGAATACGTTAACAAGGAAGACAAAGATTATGTGCAGGATGATAATGATGATTTGGATGATAATGAATTCCAAGGATGATAATGATGATTTGGATGATACTGAATTCCAAGTCCTAGATGAATATGATTGGGATTAGGCACACGAAGTACCTAGGCAAACATTTATACAAGAAGACAATGATGCAAACAATGTCTCTTTATACCAAGAACCAACAACATTATCTGATTTTGAAGAAGGCTAAGATTTTTAATTGAATGACCTTGACTCTAAGTTACATCACAACATTATAGTAATGTTCTCTTTAAACCAAGAACCAACAACATTATCTGATTTTGGAGAAGGCTAAGATTTTGAATTGAATGACCTTGACTCTAAATTATATCACAACATTATAGTAATGTCAAACTTACATTACATTAACCAACCAACATTTTTATGATCAACAAGAAGATCAAAATCCAAAACAAAATTTAAAAAAAAAAACTAAAAACTTGATCTTCTTCATCAACTTATCATCTTTCTTCTTCATTAAAACATCCTTCTTTTTCAAATAATTAACTTTCTTCAAAACTGAATTAATCACTTCATTTGAAAATTCTATTATCTACTCATCAAACTAGTCCAAAATGTACATTCTTTTCTTCCTTGTAATAGACTAACACAAACAAGAATTAATAGTTATCCAAAACTTAGTGATTGAGAAGATGTATACACAAAGTAAAAGTTAGTGATTAAGCAATGCATTGTATAACCCACATCCATAGAAACTACGACTTAGATTGTGAGATGTCCACACAGTGACAAGTGGTGAGCTCAGCCCACAATAACGATGCATCCTTCTCCTTCTAGAATGTGAGAGGTTGCTTGAGATGCTCACTGATTCGGCTGCCATAGAAAGAAGATGAAAATGGAGAAGGCAATGAAGCAAATGCATGGATGAAGTTAGAGACAACGGAAGAAGTAAGGGCAAACAAAAACCCTAAACCAGAATACGCGATAATGATGATGAAGTTATGTTTTATTTTTTCGCTTTTTTAATCGAAGGAATATATATATATATATATATATATATATATATATTAATTCAAAAAACCACAATACAAAGCATGGTGATCATACTGATCCAACCTATCCAACTAGACAAAAAACCTAGTAAAACTAAGTCATCAACTTAGCAAGATGACTTCTAAACTTCCTATATTGCCATCCCCTATATACAATGTTATCTTTGATACTATCCTCTATACAATTTGTATTAACTACATTCTTAAAACAAATTTTATTTCTCATGTTCCAGACAAAGTAAATTGTCTCAGCAAATGCCATTTTCAAGCAGGTTGCTTTCCATCCCTTCCTTTTTGTAGCCTCAATTATCCAGGGGAGTTCTTCTTCCCAATTGAGAGGTGTGTGCCTAATCTCCAGCCATTCAAGAATGTTCCTCCATATATAAGCAGTGCCTGTGCATTGAAATAAAAGATGGTTTATAGTTTCATCCTCTCTTTTATACAAACTGCATATTTTGTCTTCAATGAATCCCATCCGGACCAATCTATCCTTTGTCACAAGTCTTTTGTGACAGGCTAGCCACAAACATACCACTGCCCTTGGTCTTGCTTTATTCTTCCTCGTGATATTTCTCCAATTTACCTGTGTTCCATCATCAATCAACGCAGTATAAAACATATTCATTTTGAATTTCTGTTGAGCAATAAAAATTTCCCACTGCTGCACTCAGGAATCAAAACTCGCTGCTTCAGAATACTTTTTGCTATCCAGCTTTTATGATTTTTGGTCTCATACTTCAGCACCTCTGTTCTCTGAAAATAATAGCTATGCATCCATTTGACCCATAGATTCTCTGCCTTCCTACAGAGATTCCATAAACATTTGAGCATGAGCACATGTTTTATTTTTCTCTAAGTATTAATAAATACAAAATTACTTTTAATAATATAAAAATGACCTAGAAGAAAAAAAAAATGCTACGTCTACAAAATATGACACTTCGACATTTTTTTTGAGAAAATAGGAGATGGAAGACCAAAACTATTTGAAAACAAAATAGGAAGATTGATTTTATGAGCTAGACAAAATTGAGGGACAAAAACTATAATTTAGTCTAATATTACATTGATATTATAAAAGTAAATAATTATTAGTTAATGATAAGAGAATATAACAAATATTTAAAGATATAATAATAATAATAATAATAATAATAATAATAAAATTATTAATATTTTAAAACTAATATAATTTGTGAAACGAATTTTAATTTAATTTATTTCTCTTTTAAAATGATATCTACTATCTATTCATTAATAATAGATTGACCAAATTGCCTAAATTACTCTTTCACCAAAATTTATTTGCACTAATAAAAGGTCATTTTTGTAACTAACAAATTAAGTATTCACTCTTTCAACTTTATTGAATGGATGCACCAAGTGTTAGCTTTTCATTGGTCCGAATTAAATAACATTTTCCCTACAACTTTATTGCATGACTAATGACATCACATATAAGCAATGGATGATGGAAGTCATATTTGAATTTCTTTTACATTTCATTTTCCCACACTTTCTTACTTTCATTTTAATTTTTCTTAATTTATTTATTATCACAAAAAATATTAATAATCTATTTTTAAATTTTAATCTTACTAAAAATTTCAAATTTCTTTCGCATTTCATTTTTCCATACTTTCATTTTAATTTTTCAACATTTATCTATTATCGCAAAAAATATTAATAATCGATCATTTAATTATTATTCCCAAAAATATTTAATTATTTCACGGGCCACTATCAACTCAATATTTAATTTGTTTTAATCGATCATTACACATTTTCTCTATCTTAATTAAAATTTCAAATTTCTCTCACATTTTTTCACACTTTCTTACTTTCATTTTAATTTTTTCTATTTATTTATTTATTTATTTATTTATTATCTCACGGGTCACTATCAACATAATGTCTATTTTATTTTAATCAATCATTGTCTTTATTTGAGAGATAATATCTTTATTTTTATTTTTTTTCTCCATCTCACGATTTTTTATCATTATTTAATACAATTAAATTTCCATGATTATTGTTTATTTTACATTTGTTTTTAAATATATTTTATATCGCATCAAATTATTTTTTTATTTCACGGGTCATTATCAACATAGTAGCTATTTTATTTTAATCAACAATTACTATTAATTGAGAGATAATTTTTATTTTTAAATGTTAATATTTCATTTTTATTATCTCCATCTTATTGTATTTTTTATATGATTATTTAATATAATTGAATTTATATGATCATTTTTCATTTATAATTAAACCATAGTGATCTATATCATTTTCTTTTAATTGTTGTTGGACCGTCAATTATTAAATTACCTGACCCAATTTTGTTATTGTGTTCTTAACCTATCTTAAACATTTTTTTGTGGATCATTGTTTTCTATATAATTATTGTTAAATTTACAATTAAGTAAATTATTTCATATTTTTCATTTATATTTAAAATTTTACATTTGCATTTGTTAAAATTTTATTTTTTTCTCCAACTCACATGTTCTTTTTTATATGGTTCTTTATTACACACAAAATTAGCACATGAATACGATAATAATGTTTAATCTTAAGGGTCACTTTCAATACAATGTCTATTTTATTTTAAACAATAATGACTTTTATTTGAAAACTAAAGTATTTATTTTCAAATTTCAAAACGATTCCTATGGATATTCGGTTTTCAAAGAATTGGGAGTATAACAGAGCAATCAATAAAACTCAAACTCTATTCAAGTAAAACAATTCTTTTTAATTATGCATATTGCTTATAATTCCTTTTATTTATATTATTCATATAATTATAAAAATACTACACCAGAAAAAAAAATCACCCGTGCGGAAGCACGGGTCTCTGACTAGTATAAAATAAAAACAAAAGAAATTATAGTTTTTGTTCTTTTTTACTTTGTCTAATAAACAGTTGAAAAATAAATTTTAATATCAAATCAAAACCTCTAAATTTATCTCTCCTTCTTTTAAATTTTCATTTCATTCTATTTCAACATTCCTCTTTTCGGTCACCTTTATCAAAATCATATTCCTTTTTTTCATCATATTCCATATTTTTACATTAGATTCCATTATAAATGAAGTTTATTCCATTTTTAGAAATTATATTTAGCAATGCATCAAATAATTTATAAGTTAATTTTTGCTTAATTCAAAATTGATTATCAATTAGTTTACAATTATAAATTAATTAGATATAATTCTCTCTTAAATTTAACTTTTTTTTCTTCCTATCTAATTTGTTTTCAATTATTTGATTAGATATAAGTCTCTCATCTACCAAAAAAAATCATATTTCTCAATATTTTTTGTTGTATTTAGTATTTATTTAAGGTAAAATATATATTAATAATGATAAAATTACACTAAGAAAAAAGCGTTCACAAGACAAAAATCGAGTCTGGAAGTACCTTTCAAAGTAAAGATAAAGAAAACTTCAAAAACAACAAAAACTACACTGATAAGGCCAAAGAAATAATTCCAGATTCATTCCCAGGAATGTTATTTTCATTTTTTACATTCCCATATCTGTTTCAAGGATTTATAACTTATGCCTTGGAACTTTTTATTGGTGAGAGTTTTATTTGCACTTGATTTTTTTATTTTTTATTCCCGTGAAAAATGGTGGGAATCTTATATTCCCATGGAAATAAGAGGTAACTTCTAATAACTTCCCACATTTGTATATTTATTTCATTTATTTTTTATTTAAAAATGTTAAATAAAATATATTTTATAAATATTCCTTAGAGCTTATTATATTTACCAAACACAAGGATAAGAATAAAGTTCCTGGTAATAATGTTCCCTAAAATAATGTTCCTGCAATAAAAGTGTTAATACTTGAAACAAACACACCCTACATAAAAGAAGAAAAAAGAGAAAAAATGTTGATGACAATTTTTTATCTTTCTGAAATATGAAATAACCATTTAGATTATATATTATTTCACAAAAGGATTATAGAACACAACTTGGATGGATTGAAATTCTTAGGTTTTTAACAAAATCCATTTACAATTGTGTATAAGAACTTAGGATTTGCAGGACCTTTAAATACATTAATCGCAGAATGGATTGAAAGGAAAATTGGCAGAATTTAACATGATAGCAACAACTAGTTCAATAAGAATTATACTTTCTATCTACTTTACCATTCATTTTAGAAGAATATGGTGCATTCGTTTCATATACAATTTAATGTTCTTTATAAAAACCATTAAATAAACTGAAATCATATTCAGTTCCCCTATCACTACAAAGTCTCTTAATCTTCTTACCAAATTGAATTTCAATTTCATTCACAAAAATCTTAAACATGGAAATTTCAAAAAAAATATCATTCTTAGCGATTGTGTATAAATCTACCCCAATAGACGGACTAAACTCTAGCTTTGTCAAAAGAAAACTAGAAATAAGATTCATTATAACCTCTGAAGTATGCATGACATCCTTCATGATTAAAGTCTTTTCAGAGGTGGACTCTGATCCACTTATCCAATAATGATAACATTAGTGGTGCGGGAAACTTCAAACGAAACTTTCAGGTTCATGTGTGTTTTGAATATTGTGCAATCATAACAAACATGACCATAGAAGCCAATGTCTAACCACCAACCATCAGGTTCACCAATCACGTTGATTTCAGTGATCAAAGCAATAAATTGATCATCAGTCAATTAACCTGTGCATTAGGGGAAGCACAAGGCTTAAGGCTGATCTTACATTACTTAATCATATGACCTAGTTTACCACAATTTAACTAAGAGAAAACAGCAATGTCATTTATTTATGGTGGTGGTTGCTGCCTATCAATTGGAGTAATTTGGGGCCCTTGTTAAGGATTCTCATTCTTAATTTGATTCACAACATTATGATTTTAATTATTTAATCATTAGCCAAATGACTTCAGAACTACACCGAATTTCTTTTTATTGTTTGAAACAACAAAGAATTTTCTTTTTGATCTTGTCTCTGAAATTATTCTTCAACTCGAAGGCAAATAATCAGACTCTCAATTAATTTTGATTTATGGTGAAGCAAAACTATTAAAAACTTTCAAACAATGAGACAATTTGTCAATAGTAAAACCAATTAGAAATTGTTCAACTAAATACATACCTTTTATGATGATATTATAAGCAATCTTTTAAAGTTCGTAACATTGAGCCTCCACATACCTTTCATTTATACCATCTGATACTTTAAGTAGTGACTAACGATATACTTATTTTCTCCAGCTTCTTTGGTGTCATACTTCTTTTTCAGAGCCTCCCAAACGTATTTTGCAGTATCCCAATTACTGTAATAGTTATACAAATCATATGCGAACCCATTTAAAAATATTATTTTGTAGAGATAATCATTCTCTTTCCATAAGGCTTTTTTTAGCTAGAAATCATTCCCTTTAAATTCGTGCAGCAAATTTAGCTTCAGCACTATTAAGTGTTACTTCTAAATCCATATATTTCTTACCGTTAATTTGATCGGTTGATCCACAAGGAGCAAAAGGAAAATCATTGGTCAGAATATTGGCAACCCTTTTTCAAAAAATTTGTAAATTTTGTTTCCAGTGTTTGAAGTGACTTCCCTCAAACTTGAATGGTTTGTCAGAGACAACAGCCGCAGAAGTACCAATAATTTCTTCGGTAGCCTTGACAGTTTTACAAAGGTCTTAAAATTGTTGTTTTCGAATTTTTGAAAATAGCCACAAAAGAAGTTACAAGGATGAGTCGCAGAACAATTCTCTCTCTTTAAGACGTTTCGCGATATTGTCCAAAAATATGCCAAGCAGTCGAACTATCACACCGCCTCCAAGATAAAATTATTACTTACACGGTAGATAATCGGCCTAGAAATACACCCTCTAATAATATAAAAACCATTTGAATATAGTATCAATACCACTCGTAGTATCTAGTACAATGACTAGTCGCAATAATTTCTCAAACAATGAGAAATCTAAATAATTCTCCAAATTGAATTTAATAATGATCATTTTATCACTCAAAATAATTTCTCCAACAAAGAGAAATTCAAATAATTCTCCGAAGAGAATTCAAAAACTAATACTTGAAAATTTCTCAACTCAAACGAGGAGAAATTAATATAATTCTCTCTAAAGAGAATTCAAGAAAATATTCAAAATATTCAACGAGAAGAAATAAAGAGGAAGGAGTTCGCGCTTCGACAATTCAAAAGACACGGAGTTATGAGAGTGATGAAGGAAAAATTTATTAAAAGTTTTTGGTATATTTTGGATTAATGAAATAGAAAATTTTATTATGTAATGAATTGAGTTAGCTAAGATATTTCACCTAAACAATGTGAGACTAAATATTTTTTCAACTAAATGCGAGACTTAAATTTTTTTTCAAATTCATCTCCCAATTAAAAAAATATTTACATATTCCAACAGTTTTCACCTAACCATTGTAATGTGCTAGTGATATGATTTTTTTCCTTCTTTCATAAGATTTAAACTATCTTTAATCTGTTAGCATCTAAAAATTTAAACAGTAAATTTATTAATTTGAAACCTCTTAAAATCTAACTCGAATCCTTAATTGATCTTTGAATCTATTTAGTGAGTAAACATATTTTCAAATCTGCAAGAACACATACAATCCAATGCCATTTCCACTGCCTACGCACCAGCAAAGTAGAAGCATGCTAATATAGTAATATCTTTATCAAGTTTCAGAACTTACCACCTAACACAACAGATGTCAAGATAGATGTCCTAACAACACACAATATCAAGACAGATGTTATAATATCTGCTGACATGCAGCACAATTATCAAAACTAAAAACTAAATGCAGAATGATAAAGAACATAGTAAATTGTTAACCCAATTTAGTACAACAACATTTAATTTGGGGGCTACCAAGCCAGGAAGGAAATCTACTATTAGTAGTACTAGTTCAAAGCCTAAATAGTCATAGTTTACAACTTATCTCCTAATCCCTACCCAGTGCAACTTCTACCTAGACAGTCATACAACCCGTGATCAGAGGAACCAAATAGAAAGATTACACTTTCAAATAAAAAATACTTAGCTTGCTTCGCAGCCTTCGTAGCTTCAACTAAGAACAATTCTTAATCTTACTTAAAATCCTTGATCAAGAACAATACTCAACTCTCTTGCTTAAAAGTTTCAAGAGTGAGAACACACGTCCACCTCAATGTATCAGAAGATACATGAGTGACACAAAGAATAGAACACGCGAAAAAACTTAAAGGACTCCCAAAACACCAACCCTAATTTTGCACACACGGTTTCTATTTGTGAATTCTTGCAAAACTAGGTTTCCTAAGTCCTTATTTATATACTCTTGTAGTATGGGCTTGGACTCTGAAATAAATATAATCTTCTCCTATCTGAAACAGCTGTAAGATCTTCACACAAAATAGGAACAAATCAAATCAAATCTTAGTTTTCTAAAATAAACCTCAAAGATTCTTTTTTCTAAAAACCAAGACAAAAATGCATTTGTCCTATACACTCCTTGATTGCCTGCGCTAGTAATGATTATCTGAATATTCCATATTCTCATATTTTTCAATCAAATCTTTCAAGGATTAAAATCCAGTCTGAACTGTCAGGATGTTCTGGTGTAGGATGTCATAACATCTAGAAGAACATATGTCAAAACACATAACAGTTGAACCTGTTATGAGAGTAGGGTAAGATGTTTCAACATCTTACTCAATATCAGTTAAGAATCATGTTTTAGCAAAATTATGCCAATAAAAAAACTATGGAACTAACAAGACATTACACATGATAACATATATTATTTATACTCATGTTCACGTGTTTATACAGACAAATATTATTTTCAAGATTTGTCATAGAAACTTGAAATATTCTTGAGTGTGCCTTCGGCATAATTAAATAATTTTATGTGAACAAAATCGTTGCAGCCATGCAGGCATTTGGTTTCATGAGAAATATGTAACTAAATGTGGAGTCAGAATACCCAATGATCTCCAAGTTATCTGACTTTCGATAAGTGAGAATGAAGTCTCTAGTTCTATTCAAGTAGCACATTATAAGCTTTACTACTATCAAGTGTTGTATACCAGGGTTCCTTAGATACATGCCACGAACTCCTACAATGAATGCTAAGTCGGGACGTGTGCAAAGTTGAGCATACATAAGACTCCCTACAACTGAAGCATATGGAACCTTATGCAACTCTTCTTTATCAAGATCCGTAGTGGGGCATTGTTTTAGACTAAACTTGTCTCCTTTAGCAACGAGTGTGTTTCTTGATTTGCTATATTTCATGGAGAAACTATCCAAAATTGTATCAATATATCTCCTCTGTGACAATCATAAAATACCTTGAGACAAAGTTTATTTATAATAAATGCCTTCCTTTTGAGTAAAGTCTTTGGCGACAAGACGAACTTTATATCTCTCAATGTTACCCTCTAAATCTCTTTTTGCTTTAAATATTAATTTCCAATTAATATGTTTCTTTCCTTCGGGTAATTTAACGAGATCCTAAACATCATTTTTAGTCATCGACCTCACCTCATTCTTCATGGCATCAACCTACTTAAAAGAGTTTGGACTCCGCATAGTTTGACTAAATATGATATGATCTTCCTCAATCAAACAAATTTCATCCTGATATCAAGTTGATCTCTAGTTGATCTCCTTAATGACTCTGATATCAACTTTTAGAATTAAATGACCTAACAGTTAATCAAATATACATGCTCACAAAGGTACAACATATAATTTAGTATGGAAATTAGATAGTCATACAAGCATGTATAAAAGTAAAGGATCTACAGATTGAATTTAGGAATACTTGGATCCATTGAGAAAGTTCCTTTTGGCGATAATTCGGAGAGTTGAAAGACAAACAAAGAATACCTAATGGCTTGTGTTGTTCTTCCTCAACTAGTACTCTTAATGCCTTGAGTACTCTTTAGATGGGGAGAAGAGATTACTTGCTTGTGTACAATATATTAGGGACTATAGCATATTTATAGAGTGATGGCCAATTAGGGTTTCTATTATTCTGAAATGGGTCATCCTGACATTCACTCATATTTGAGCTTATATCCAACTATTTAATTAATTAATAATTTTTAAATGAAATTTAATCAACCTTTTAATTTTATTTGTTCACTTAATTATTTAAGGCATTTAATTGATAAAATAGTTAATATAATTAAAATGTATATGTCCATATAATGTGCTTTGTTAATGATAAAAATTAATTCTATCATCAACCACTGAAAGGAACGTACGGCGTGTCTTCGCCGGCGGTTCACGGAGGAGATTTAATACACGGTGGTAGATCCAGTTTGGTGCTTATCTCGCCAGCTTTTTGGGCTAAGGTATTAAGGGTTTGCTCATTCCTTCTTCTTTATCTTTGGTTTAAACTCCTGGTTTTAGGATCAGGGACCTTGGTAAAGGAGTTGTTTTGGGGCTTTTGATACCTGTGTCCTTTTTCTCTTTTTGGCTTTTGAATCTGGTAGTTCTTTTTTTCTCTTCTGTTGTGGATGTTCTGAGTTGGGTGCTGCTGCGAGGTGGGTGGTTTTGTTGGGATTCTCTTGTTTTCTTGTGCTGATGGGTAGCGCGGTTCCAGTGGTTTTTTCTTCTGCTTTTTTGGGGCTCTCATGAGAGGAGCCTCAAATCTTAGGGGGGGATGTAGACGGAAGCGAGGAGGAAATCTTTCAGGAATTGGACTCCGTCGTAGGATTCATTTCCCTTTAACGCTCTTGGTAGGACCGATATGGGGGAGGTCTCATCGTTTTACATTTTTGAGTTTCCAGATTCAACACAGGCCAAGGATTTGTTTGGTTTGTTTGGGTGCATCGGCAAAATGGTAGAGGTTTCGATAGCTCCAAGGAGAAACAAGGTGGGGAAAAGGTTCGGATTTACGAGGTTCAAGGACGTAGAGGACTCGAGGCTGTTGGCATTAAGGTTAGACAATGTACAAATCGGCGGAAGGAAAATTCATGCTAACGAACCAAGGTTTGAGCGTATGGCATCGATAGCTTTTAGAAGAATGGGCGGAAGGAGGGGTTATGTGGAAAGAGAGTCGAAGAATGGTGGGCTGAATAGTGAGGTTTTTCTTCCTGTTAACAACATCAGATATGCGGGAAAAAATGGGAATAGGAATGGGAATAGGTCGTACATGGATGTGGTGAACGATAACATCAAGAGCGATGAGTTACCGGTGATCGAAAGGAGTCTGTTATGTTATGCTACATCGTAAAATGTTTTTAACAGGCTTCGTAAGGCGTATGTGGGGAGGGTGATGATTTAAGGATGAACTTACAATATGCAAACTAAGTTCAAGATGGAAGGATATTATAATGTTAAAGTCACCCTTTTAGGAGAGTCGTTGTGCTTATTGGAAGAATCGGACATTGGGATTATTGACAATTTTATTAAAGAAGGGGAGACATGGTGGAAAAATTGTTTCGAAAACGTGTCCATATGGGAGGGGCGGTGGAAGTCGAAAGACCAGTTTGGATCAAAATTTATGGAGTGCCTATTCAAGCTTGGAAGGCTAATTTTTTTGTTTGTTTAGCGAATTTGATGGGAAAATTCTTGTCTTTGGATGATAATACGGCTTCAGGGTCATGTTGTGATGTAGCGAGGTTGTGAATGTCGGTGCGCATTGATTTTAAGTTGAAGGAGTGTTTATCAATCAAGGTAGATAACAAGGAATTCTCTCTGGCTTTAAGGGAGGGGTATGGTAGCATTCCTCGAATAACAATAATGCTAAATCCTCTTTTACGTGGTCTGTTACGTCCTCTTCGGAAGCCGAGTCGGCAGATTTTCTTGTTGAAACAGAAGATGAGATTCAGGTTTCTTTTCCAACAATCGGGTGGCTGTGGTGTCTGGTGAAGGGGAGACCGGCCCAATGGTGGTTTGTGGAGCGAGTAACGTAGCAGCTGCGAGGACGACGGTGGTTGATAAGTTGGCTCCTTATGACTCGGTGCAATCTGTTTTTCAAGGAAAACAAAATCTTAAAACGCCACCAGTGGGGTTTTCTGATACAGGTATCTTGGCTGCATTTATGGAAGGGCAGGCTGAGATTTCCAGTTCCTTCGTTCTGGACAGCGATGTCCTACCTTTAGGTCACACGGCTGGCGGTTTGGATGATGAAGGGGAAAGCGCTATGAGGAGCGGTAATGCTGGCAGCGACGAAGTCAAATCCAAGGCAAGCATGCACGGCTCCTTCGACAAGGCACTATCGGTTTTAAAGGAAAGGAAGAAACGCCGGAACAAGAAAATTGTTTACAAGAATCTGACGGAGTTTGCTGGATCGCTTCACAACAGAACTTTACGGAAGGCGAACAGAATTAAAGGGAGATGTATGCTGGCTGGAGAGAATAGGATTTCTTTTCAAAGGCGCGCGATATCCTTGAATGGACATGGAGTTCCTTCATCTAAGGGAGGCACAGGTAGTAATTCTTCTCTGAGGGCTGAACAGGAACATTGTTGTGTTGACAGAGGTATTATTCACGGTAACAATAGTGGTTGTAGCGAGATTGAGAGAAACAACCTCAAGCAATGGAATAACTTACATGGTGAAGATAGTTCTAAGTTGTGGAAGGCGATGGAATCTTTGGGGGTGAAGCATAAGGGGGTGGATACGGAGATCGTTGAAAAGATTGAGGCAATGGAAAATCAAGCTTTGTTGAGAAAGGGTTGTTTGAAGGGGTTTAAATCTAGTGTTCCATGATTATCGGAACCATGAATATTAGAGGGGGAGGCAATGCTTTGAAAATGAGGAGAATTAATTCTTTGATTTTAAAGAGCAACGCTCACGTTTTCATGATTCAAGAAACCAAAATTTATGATTTACAAGATTTTGTGGCAAAGAGCTTTTGGAGTAGCAACGGTGTCAGATATTCTTTTTCTAATTCTACGGGAAGGTCGGGGGGTATTTTGACGTTATGGAAGGAGCACGCTTTGGAAGTTATTACTAGTTTCAAAAGAGAGGGGTATCTTGGTGTTAAGTTTTGCAAGAATAACAATTTCTTCTAATTGTTAAATGTGTATTCGTCTTGTGAGATCTCGAAAAAAAGAACTCTTTGGCGGAAGATTTTGGATTTGAAAGAGGCTTTTGATGACGGAGAGTGGATTATTGGAGGAGATTTTAATACTATTAATACGAGGAGTGAGAGGAAGGGTAGAGGGGTTGCATCCAATAGCCAAGATATTATTGGCTTCGCAGAATTCATAGAGGAGACAAGATTGGTGGATTTTCCTTGTAAAGGAAAAAAGTATACTTGGTATAGCGGTGACAGTAGATCGATGAGTAGAATCAATAGGTTTCTTGTGTCAGAAAAGTGGTGAATGATTGGGGAGTGGTAGGTCAACGGTGGGAGATAGAGATGTGTCGGATCATTGTCCCATTTGGTTGGAAGTGGATACAAATAATTGGGGTCCTAAACTGTTTAAATTCAACAACGAATGGTTTTCTTGTAGTTCTTTTTATGAGTTTGTGGAAAAGGAACGGAAAAGCCTAACGGTAGAAGGAAGAGGGGATTATGTTTTGAAACAAAAACTTAATTTACTCAAAGAAAGACTTAAATGGTGGAATAAAGAGGTTTTCGGTAGGATGGATTTGGAGATTCAAGAGGAAGATAGAGAAATTAATTATGGTGATGATTTGTTGGAAGCGGAAGAGGAGGAAATTAATCCAGAAACTTTGTTCAATATAAAGGAAGCTACAAGCCGTTTTTGGACGAAATTGAGGATTAAAGAAAATATGTTAGTTCAAAAAGCTAATTTGAAGTGGTTGAATGAAGGTGACTCTAATAGTGGTTTTTTCCACAAAGTTATGAAGGAGAAGAGAATATACAACCACATAGGGCCTATAAGAACTTCGGAAGGTATGGTAAAAACGGTTAAGGATATCAAAGATCTTGTGGTTCATCATTTTTCAAAGAAGTTTGAAGAGGAGGTAGGAGTGGTACCAACGTTAGATGGGATTCTTTTTTATAGAATTAGTGAAGAGGGTAGTATATGGTTAGAAAGACCTTTTCAAGAGGAAAAAATAAATGAGGCGTTAAAGTGTTGTGGAGGAGCTAAAAGTCCGGGGTCGGATGAGTTTTCTTTCCTTTTCATTAGAAGATGTTGGTCTTTTTAAAAGAAGACTTTATGAGGTACTTTGAGCATTTTTTTGTGGGTGGGGAATTATCTAAGACGGTAACCTCATCTTTTTTTGGCTTTGATTCCGAAGTCCTCTAACCCATTATGCTTGGAAGATTATAGACCAATTTGTTTGGTGGGTTGTATGTACAAAATAATGGCTAAAATTTTGGCGGGAAGATTGAAACAAGTGTTGAACTCTATTGTGTCCAATTGCCAAAGTGCTTTCGTTCCGGGTTAGGCAATTGCTTGATGGTGTTTTGGTGGCTAATGAAGTTGTTGATTTTGCTAGGAAGGAAGTTATGCCTTGTTTCCTTTTTAAAGTTCATTTTGAAAAGGCTTACGACAAAGTTTCTTGGGAGTTCTTGCATGGAATGTTGATCAAGATAGGGTTTGGAGACAAATGGAGAAAATGGATGGAATAATTGGTATTTAAAAGTGATATGTCGGTTGTGGTTAATGGGAGTCCTTCCAACGAGTTCGTTGTTAAGAGAGGTTTAAGACAAGGAGATCCATTATCTCCTTTTCTTTTTGTCCTAGTGGCGGAGGCTCTTTCTAGGTTGGTAAGGAAATCAATTGAAATAGGAGAATATCAGAGTTTAGTGATAAAGCGTAGTTGTAATGTTGACATTCTCCAATTTGCGGATGATACATTAATGGAAGGACAAGGGTCTTGGAAGCATATAAAGGCTTTAAAAATTGTGTTGAGAGCTTTTGAGCTAGTCTCGGGTCTTGGCATTAATTTTCACAAAAGCAAGTTGCTAGGGATTAATATTCCACCTCAATTCTTGGAGGCCGCCTCTTTGTATCACTCTTGCAAGATTGAAGATAGCAACTTTATATTTCTTGGTATTCCCATTGGTTCCAATCCTAGGAAGGAAGCCACTTGTGTCCCTCTTTTGGAAAAGATGAGAAAGCGGTTAAATGGGTGGAAACACCGTTACCTTAATCTTGGTGGAAGGATAACACTTTTGAAGTCTATTTTGAGCTCACTAACTATTTTTACCATGTCTTTTTATAAGATTCCGGTTAAATTGGTTAAAGAATTCTCCAAGTTACAAGCCATTTTTTTATGGGGGGTGGTCGAAAAAAGGAACATTCATTGGGTTAGTTGGAAAGATGTGACCTTGCCATACTCCAAGGGAGGATTAGCCATCAAAGAAATTAAAGATTTGAACTTCGCTCTTTTGAATAAGTGGATATGGAGGATAGCTTACGGAGGCAGATCACTGTGGCACGAGGTTTTGAAGGCTTGTTATGGTGATGTGAGTATGCTTGTTTTTACCGGTGGAGATTCCTCCAAACTTTCTTCTTCATCTCTTTGGTGGAGGGATTTATTAAAGGTTGGTTTTTCTACTCCGTTGATTAAAGATCCTTTTATTTCCAATTGTTGTTTTAAAGTGGGCAATGGATTTATTACACTGTTTTAGGAAGTTTGTTGGTTAAATAATTCTATTTTGATGGAGGATTTTCCGGAGCTTTTTGAGATTTCTTCTCTAAAAGAAGTGTCAGTTGCGGCTATGGGAGGGTGGAGAGAGGAGGAATGGTTTTGGGGTGATTTGGGAATTTCGGAGGTGGAGGCCGAGCAAGCGGGTTTGGGTTCTAAATTGGCGGTGTTACGGTCTCTTTTAGAGAATTTTGGGGGATTGAAGGAAGAAAAAGATTTCGTGTGTTGGTTACTTGATTCGGAAAAGGCTTTTACGTACAGTTGCTTCGTGTTATCACCGGTATGCTTCTTTGCGTACGCCTTTTGGTCCCATTAAAAGGAATGAGGAGGCTTTGGAAATTGTTTGGAAAATGGAGGTTCCATTTAAGATTAAAGCTTTTGCTTGGAGACTTTTTGTTAATAGGCTTCCCACTAAAGATCTTTTAGTGTATAGAGGTATTAACTTTCCTACTTCTAACTTAAATTGTGTTTTTTGTAATACGCATTTGGAGGAAAAAGACCATACTTTCTTCAAATGTGATATTATCAAGGTTGTTTGGAGGGAAATTGGTGCGTGGGTGGATTATTCGAGTCGGAAAGAGGAGGAATGCATGTCATCTTTTATGGAATGGTATTTAATCGGTCGGGTAAAAGGTATTAAAGTTGGAAAATCGGGGTGTTTTGGTTAGCCACTTGTTGGATTATTTGGTTGACAAGAAACGACTATTGTTTTAGGAATGACATTTGGAATATTAACAATATTGTTTGGAACATCAAGATCTTGATTTGGAGGTGGTCTTCCTTTGGCGATATTGCTTATTCCAATTGCAACTTTTACGATTTTTGCAAAGACCCTTTATCTTTTATGTCGTAATAGGAATTGGTTTGTAATATCGTTTTTTTTGTCGGACTAGTTCCGCTCTTGTGTATCAAGGTTGGAGAACCCTTAATTCTCCCTTATAAGAAATTCTTGCTTACACAAAAAAAATGTCCATTTTTATAACCAAAGATTTTAAAAAAGATTTGTAATTATGAAATCAGTCGCGACAAAATGGTATCTGCATATGTTAGTATCAATACAATTATTTACCATTTTTATATTAAATAAAAATTACAAATTAATTCACACTGTGATGATTACAATTACTGTCACACTTTTATACTGATCAAAATCGTAAAAATCTTCACACAACCGCAACTCGACTGAGACAGTTATTTAAAACTGTAGAAATAAACCATCTAGACAATTAAAAAAACAAGCGGAAGGCAGGTGAGCATGCAATATATACTTTTATATGCATATTCACTTAAGCGGGTCCTACTCTCATTCAGCAGCCAACAAAATGACAACACTTTTCCACATGTTCATGCGTTCATACATTCAACTATATTATTTTCAACATCAAAAATATAGACATTACACGTGATAACGTATTTATTCATCTTTACATATATTATAAATAATGTTATATATTATATATATACCCACGTTCACGTGTTTATACTGACAGATATGATTTTCAAGATTTGCCGTAAAAACTTGAAATCTTCTTGAGTGTTTGACTTGTGCAGAATTAAACAATTTTATGTGAACAAAATCATTGCAGCAGCCATGCAGGCATTTGGTGTCATTGAGTCATGACTCATCAAAGGATCTTAGTCAACTATTTCATTTGCTCACCTATATATATACTCTCATGTTCTTCATCGTTTTCAAAGAATATTCATCAATATTCAGTAAACAGCTCCACCAGAAAAACATGGCTACCACCTTAAATGAACCTTTACTTGGATATGCCAAAGATGATGAAGAGAAAGACATAGCATCTTACCTTCCTAACAAACACGAAGTATCTTTCTTTCGAACATGTTTCAATGGAATCAATGTAATTCTAGGTATTAATCTAAAATCCTTATCATATATTTAACGACACTGATCCAAAAAAAAGATAGCAGTGCAGTTTATTGTCTGTTTGACTTCTATTTCTGTATATATAGATCATTTAGAGTTATATATATTGATGATAATTTTTTCTTATTTGATTTTGATTTTGATTTTTCAGGTATTGGAATACTATCGGTACCACATGCATTAGCTTCGGGAGGGTGGTTAAGTTTAGCACTTTTATTTTCTATTGCGGGGGTAGCATTTTACACCGGTTTATTAATGAAGCGATGCATGGATATAAATTCGAATATTACAACATATCCTGATATAGGCGAACTTGCATTCGGAAAAACCGGAAGATTGATAGTATCCACATTGATGTATACGGAACTATACTTGATTTCGGTAGGTATTTTGATTCTAGAAGGAGATAATTTGAGTAAATTATTTCCTATTGGAGATTTTGAAGTTGTTGGTTTTTCATTTAGTGCAAACAATTTCTTTGTGATATTGGTTGCACTAATTATTTTGCCAACGGTTTGGTTGGATAATCTGAGTTTACTTTCGTATGTATCTGCAAGCGGTGTCTTTGCTTCGGTTATTATTATTTTGTCGATATTATGGACCGCGACATTTGATGGAGACGGTGTTCATCAAAAGGGTGATATTGTTAATTGGAAGGGAATCCCTACTGCTCTTAACTTGTATGCTTTTTGTTTTTGTGCACATCCGGTTTTTCCGACTCTCTATAGTTCCATGAGGAAAAAACATCAATTCTCCAATGTAAGTGCTTTCGATTTTTTTTCTTAAATTTCGATGTTTTGGTTTTTGAACTTTTTAAATATCTTGACCTCAAAAACATCATATGAATGCATTAATGCGTTTCATTTTTCTTTTGTCTGTTTATTTTTTTTTTGTCTGTTTATCTGTTATCTATTTGTCTGTTATTTATGTATAATTTTTATTATATATAAAAATATAAAAGATTATGCATTAATCTGTTTCATTTTTATATTGTAGGTCCTAATTTTATGCTTTGTATTAGCTACAGTTGGTTATGCATCAATGGCTATAATAGGTTACTCGATGTTTGGTTCAAAAGTTGAATCACAAGTAACATTAAATTTGCCACTAGACAAAATAAGTTCGAAAATAGCGATATACACGACATTGGTGAATCCGATATCGAAGTTTGCTTTGATGGTGACACCGATTACGAATAGTTTAAAAGATTTACTTCCAAAGAGATATCAAAATAATAGAATGTCGAATATTTTTGTGAGTGCGGCTCTTGTAATTAGCAATGTTATTGTTGCATTGTGTGTTCCATTATTTGGATCTCTCATGTCATTGGTTGGAGCATTTTTGAGTTTCACTGCTTCTATTTTGCTTCCTTGTTTGTGTTACTTGAAGATTTCAGGGACTTATAGGAAACTTGGATTTGAGACTATGACAATAGTGGTGATAATAATAATGGCTATAACAATGGCAATATATGGGACTTATACTTCAATTGTTGAAATAGTCCAAAATTTGTAATAGTTAATGTATCAATTATATTTGATTATGGCCTATTTTGAGTTTGGCTGAAAAAATGTATTTAATTATACATGCATATTTAATTACAATGAAGGAGTGAATTCACATCAATGATAGAGGAAGAGTTTGAAAATTTCAAAGGTGGTGGGTGAAGATGATTGGATTTGGTGGTGGTGGGTGATGAGAGAAAGCCAAGTATGTTTTGGAAATAAATGAGAGATCAAATAAAATAAATTAAAAAAATGGGAATGGTGAGTGTACATACAAGTACATAAAAGTGGAAAATAGATATGAGGAAAAATTAAATAAAAAACAAGAAAAGATGGCTAGAGTATTCAAGTGTTTTATAGTGGGAATCGGGTATTATGAGGCTTAAGGCAGAATTAATTTATTATAGTTTAAAAATAATATTCAATTAAAATAAAATAAATTATTTGTGTAAAGAAATTTAAAATTTGTTTTAAACAAATTTGAAAAAAAAATATCATTTACTTAATTTCACAAAAATATGCTACTTGAAGAAAAATTATCTTATGACGAAATATACAAAGTGTTAATTATTTTGAAACATTATTAATTTTATAAATTTTGAAGTTTTTTTTAGAAATTAGAAGTCTATTTTAAGGATCTACAAAAATGAAACCTGAGGCGATGCCTCAGTTGCCTTAGGCTTAGGCCGACCTTGGTGGGAATTAGAAATAAAAATAAATTACATATAAGAGTATAAATAGGGAACACAAATTTAGAATTTTATTTATTATATTACTTCACCTTACCACCTCAATTTTAAATATATTTCATTTTTTTTTAAATTCTAAATTATCCTACTTTTTAAAAAAATAAATAAAAGGTGAGTGTAGTCAATTCTATTGACGTCCCTTCAAATTTTAATAGAATTTGTCCATAGTTTAAAAGTGATCTATATAATTTTTTTGTCTAAGTTTATTTTATTATTATTTAATTGATATTTAATTATTTTAAATTATTATTTAATATAATTATAATATATTTAATTAGTATTTTGATTTATAACAAATTATTCATTAAACAAATACAAATTAAACATAATTTAAATTGTATTACAATCATTTAAATGATTTATTACATTATCAAAGAGGTCTTTTGAAGTGATCTCAGGTTTCATACCGGCGATGTGATTGAGAAGAAGTTCACACATCTTCATTAGAAAAAAGATAGTCCTACATAATGTTTAAGAGTTCTTGATCGTCCACCGAACTATCGTAATTTAATTTGTTGCTCATGTATTGAAAGTTTTGTTGCGTTATTGTTTAGGTTGATTTTGTAATGGTTGAGCAATAACAATATCGGTAGAGGGATGGATTTGGTGTGAATGGTTGTGTTGGGTAAAAAGGAGATTGTCGTTGTGGTGTTTGGTAGTCGATGTTTGTCTGAGATGTTGATTATGTATATTCTTATGGGTATGATGGGTTTGTGGCAACTATTCGTTGTTAAAAAGATGAATTAATATGCTAGAGGTTGTTGCTGATAGAAAGGTTATACTCTTCATTTGTAACTGGGTGTTTGACATGTATTGATTTTGGGTGTTAATGAAGGTTGTTTTATGGTTTCATAATTTTGTTGTGATGGCATATGAGTGTATGACATGTATTGATTTTTGGTGTTATTGAAAGGTACTTGGTTTGACAATTTTGTTGTGTTGGGATATGATTATATGTTTTTTGTTGAGTATGTTGGAAGTTTGAAAATGATGGTTATTAACACAGGTCAACTAACAATCTATATTCAGATAGATAGCCAGTTGTAATTGATCTATACCATGTCATGTATTCACAATTTGGTTTACGTTTAGTTGGCATGACCTAGTCAATCATGGCAATGTTGTGGTGATTCCTCCTCTGAATACACTCTTCCTTGTTGCAGTCTTTTCAATTGTCAAATGCCCATTTGTGAGACACTTGACTTTTGTGTTTTTGTTTGAAGCACATCGACAGATCAGGGATGTTCGGATCCATTTTAGATTAAATCTATAACAATGGTGATTTTCTACAATAGTGAACATGAGAATTGGTATTTATGCAATCCAAATGGTTGCATCGTCTCCATACCTTATATAGGCATCTTGTATAGCCAGATATGGCCTTCACATAAACTGATGCATTAAATGTATTTATTAGATTTTTAAAAATTAATATTAACTACGGAATGAGTATTAGTTTAGTTTAGTGGTGATACATCATTTGCTTTGATGTAATTTATAATAAATGATCTCTAAGCAACGACACAATACAATGAACAAATTTATGCTTGAGACATGTTAAAAAAAAATTTCGAAATACCAATATTATCAGGTTCCCATCAATAAAAAATAAAATCTTAGGTATTTAAAAGAGAGAATAAAAGCAATTTATCATAGTTATTTTGGTGGAAAGAAAAGAAAGAAGAGAAAGAAGGGAAGAAAGAGGGGAGCTAGGGCATGAAGGAGAAGAATTCCATTGAAGAAGGTGAAGCTTTTGCTAAGGTAAAGGTGGGGTTCTTACTCTCTAAGGTTTGGCATGTGGATGGGTATGATAGAGATTAGGTTTCATAATTGAAATTCATGAGTGTGTGAAGAATTGCAATGTTGATAAATATTGAAAATTGGTAAATGGTTTGCTGCGAATTTGATGTATTATTAGAGGTTTTGATAAGTGGATGATGTTGTGATTGGTGTTCAACCTTTAACCTTTCAATTTCATAGTTTTGTATTTCTAGGGTTTATGTTAGATTTCATGAAATGGTGGTCTAAACATGTTTTATGCGCCGTTCGAAGCGTTGGGAAGCAAATGAAATTATCTATATGAAAGAAGTATAATGGTTATCACATGATGAATAAATTATGATGTTGTTAACATGTAATTATGTATATGTGCATTATAACTTGATAATTTGTGAATAACATTGTGATGGCATGTTATGTGGTGTAATATTCATGATGTGTATGAATGAATATGTGTTATTTGAATGTTCTTGTGGAGAATGATTACTTGATTACTTAATTATAATGTGGTTGTTTTAATAACATGTATGTATGTGAATATGTGTTATGGCTTGATGAAATGTGATTAACATGTGTTGATATGATACATTGTAAGTTATTCATATTGTATACCGTAATAAATTGATGAGGATGTGCACACATGTATTGGCAATTGTTTACTACATGTATAACGAGATGTTGAATTGGTGAATATTATGAGTATGATTTATATGTGAGTGATAACATGTTACTTGAATCGTATTTATGTAATATGTGAATTGATGTTGATAGATAATAATATTGTTGACATGATATGTGATATGCTAATTATTGTGATGATGAATGTTTTGTGTATGTTTGTATGCTGTGAAGATGTAGTTGAGATGCAATGCCTTACTATGAATAGTAATGATAGGTTGTTGTTACTATTATACGTATTGATATGTACGAGTCGATAAATGCTATATGCGATTAATTATGCGTATTTGATATGTATAAGTCGATGATGATGCCATGTGATGAATTAACAATATATATGAAGTTGAATATAATGTGTTATGATGATTACTTGAAATGTATAATATGATGAATGTGTTGATGTTATTGGTAATAAGATGAATTATTGATGTTTGTTGTTAAGATGATGAATTTGTTGTCATTGTGCTAGTATGTGGAATTTGTTGTTGTTGTCGTAGACCCAATGGTCAATGTTGATAAGTTGTAATTGTGACGTATTGTGAAGTGAAGTGATGCATTCTTAAGAATAACGATGATTTTGTTGTTGTTGAAGTTCGACATTATATTGATAATGTTCGATGGTGATTTAGACGATGTTGTGACGTATTGTATGTGATGTGTGTCGTGTTTGTGTGGATTTTACATTTATTGAGTCACATCCATTGCATAAAAGCGACGGTGGCCTTATTGGCAAAAAGAGACAGTGGCCTTAATGGCGAATAGCGACAGTGTGTCCAATGGCAAATTTTGAGACTGTGGGAGTTTTACTCCAAATGGTACCACATGCATTTGCATAAGTCAAGTCACGTGTGAATTGCATTTGAGTCTTATTTGATTATTTTGTTGTGACTTGATGAACATATGTTTGTTGTGATGTGATGAGTTGATGATGAGGTGTTTGTCGTGATGTGTTGGAATCTTACTTGTGAACTGCATATATTGTCATGGTTGATTGTTGACATTGTTGTCGTTTCTTAAGTTGATTATGTGATTTGAATTGTTGAGACGATGATATGTTTTTTGTGACGTGATGATAGTATAATTGTGAATTTGAATATGTTGTCTTAATTGATTAATGATATTGTTGCCATTTTCAAAGTTGTATTATATTGGTAAGTTTTTTTGCGATGAAAATTGTTGTAAGATGTTATGTGATGCGAAGTGGAGAAATTATGTATGATCTATATCTCATATATTATTTATCATGCAATCCTTTCTATAGTAAGATATCCCACCCCTTTGCTGATATTTCTCCCACCATGGGAAATGGGCAGGTATTCAAGATTAGATGTGGATGTTCGAAGTGACTTTATGAAGTCTTTATGTTGCTTTATGGCAAGTCGAGTTGGTGTCTATTGCTCTGATACGTAGCACTCGGGGGGATTAGTCGTTATTAGTTAATTGTTGTATCTCATGTTGACATTTGTTATTTTAAGTTTAATTGAAAGATATTTATAAGTTAAAGTTGTAAGTGGTGAATATTGTTTTGTTCCGAATGCTATTTATCTTTATTAAATGCAATATAAGTATGTTTGTTTGGTTAAGTCGAAATGTGACATCCCATCATTTGATGAATATTATTAAATGCACTCTGATTTTCGCTTATAATTGCGGGGTTGAATTGGGGTGTTACATTAGTGGTATCAGAGTAGGTTGGTCTGTTTGGCCAATGTTGTCTAATGATTTTTATTCCCGTGTACACGAAGAGTGTGTGAAACACTGTCGGTACTTGTTATTTTTCTGAGCATTTGTCTCTAGGAGTTTGTTTGAAGCTAAGGGGGGAGAAGCTATGCTTCTCGGTTATGTTTCAGTTGTATGATGTAGTGTGCTGCTGAGGGCGACAATGCAAGTGTTGTTGGAGTTTGTTGTTTCCTGAATCAAACGTGACTTGTACTTAAGATTTTGGTTGCTAGTCAAGTTGGAATCTCTTGAGGAAGAGGGTGAGCAGGAATTGTTGATGTTTAATTCTCGAAGGATGAGGAGAAATGTAGCGATTGGTGATATGCAAGTGTGGTTCAAGTTACAGATGTTTCTGAAGGTAATTTTTAAGTAATGAAAATAAATTCTAGAAGATGGAATTTAGAAGTTCTGATGTTACAGCGCTACTAATGGACTGTGAAGTTATTGTTTGAGCAACCTTGTGTAAGATGTCGATGTTGACTTAGTGATTAAGTAAGGTACTGTTGTAGACCTTGCTGTAGGATTAATGGTAAGTGATTGAGAAAGTGGTAGAAGCTATTGAAGATGTTGAAACATTCTGAAACACGAGTAAGAGTAAGAGATGCGAAGAGAGGAGTATAATTTCAATAATAAGAAGTGTTGATAATGGCGTACAAGAATTTTGTTCTGATGTATCGTCAGAGGTGTTTAAGAAGGTAGCTGCAAGACGTCGGTGTTAGCTTTTTCGGATGATTTTGGAAGATTGGTGAATTATGGAATTATAGTGCTTCTGGTGATATGAGTACAAGTTGGAAAAGAACATTATTAATGTTGGTAATGAAGACTTATACTCCATTATGGTTGTCAGCTATCTATCAATAAATTGAGGACTTGATCACCCTTAATATCTTGTTAATAGTAGACAAAATCGTGATTAGATGGTATAGACGTATCTTGCAAGCTTGATAGTGCGTAAAGAGATGAATGTTGCATCGTGAAGATAGTTTCTCTATGGTTGGTAGTAATTAACGGAAAAGTATTCATGAATGGTTGAAGAGTAATGAACAGGTCGAAGAAGCTGGTTTATAGGCGAGATAACATCGCAGAGTGAAGGATTGAGAATGTCGAGTGAACAACGATTTCGTGATGGATGTTAAAGAAAGTCCGAACTAGATTAAGGCTTGTGAACCACGTATTTGACGGAAAGATTTAACGTGGACGGTGACTTAAGATGGATTATCAGAGTTGCGCAGCGGAAGCATAAGGTAGCGCAGTTGTTATGCATGTGTGTTTGTTAGAGGTGAAGAACTAAGTATTAGAAGTCTAGGAGAATGGTATGTCTTGGTCCACATGTTTGATCTAGTGGGTTGTTAGGAAGAAAACGAAGTGCCGGAGATATGCTATTTTCTCCAGAATACTTGAGTTTATAAGGATGATATAAGGGTTGTTAATCGATGGTGAAGTTGGGTGTATTCGTCGAGTAATCTTGTTAAGTTGACGTTATAATGATTTGTTTCTGTTGTGAACAACGATTTTGTGATATATGTTAAAGAAAGTCCGAACTAGATTAAGGCTTGTGAACCACGTAGTTGACGGAAAGATTTAACATGGACGGTGACTTAAGATGGATTATCAGAGTTGCGCAGCGGAAGCATAAGGTGGCGCAGTTATTATGCATGTGTGTTTGTTAGAGGTGAAGAACTAAGTATTAGAAGTCTAGGAGAATGGTATGTCTTGATCCATATGTTTGATCTAGTGGGTTGTTAGGATAAAAACAAAGTTCCGGAGATATGGTATTTTCTCGAGAATACTTGTTGAGTTTATAAGGATGATATAAGGGTTGTTAGTCGATGGTGAAGTTGGGTGTGTTCATCAAGTAATCTTGTTAAGTTGACGTTATAGTGATTTGTTTCTGTTGTCATGATTTTGTTGTTGGTTATTGTAAGTAAGAAGTGATATTTCATACTATGACTGAGTTGAGTATGTTAGCTATCTTGATGTCACTATAAGAGTGATATGACGAGGCGTGTAACACCCCGATATCCGCTGCACGCATCAACCGTGTCGGCCAACCGAGCATGTTACCGGCTTAATCAATAATCCCCCCTAGGTCCGCTTATCGGCTGCCCAGGAAATATTGTTTTTGCCTCCCGCAGGAATCGAACCACGTACCTAGGGGATAAGTACATATTCATAGCAATTCCTGCTACCACTTGACCATATGGTCAATTGGTAGCAGGAATTGCTATGAATATGTACTTATCCCCTAGGTACGTGGTTCGATTCCTGCGGGAGGCAAAAACAATATTTCCTGGGCAGCCGATAAGCGGACCTAGGGGGGATTATTGATTAAGCCGGTAACATGCTCGGTTGGCCGACACGGTTGATGCGTGCAGCGGATATCGGGGTGTTACATTAAAAAGGCGCCTTTTTAATGTAACACCCTGGATTTCCGCTTACCCCGCAGGGCTTCCGGCCTACCAAGCATGTCACCAGCTTAATCAATAATCCCCCCTAGGTCCGCTTATCGGCTGCCTAGGAAATATTGTTTTTGCCTCCCGCAGGAATCGAACCATGTACCTAGGGGTTAAGTACATATTCATAGCAATTCCTGCTACCAATTGACCATATGGTCAAGTGGTAGCAGGAATTGCTATGAATATGTACTTAACCCCTAGGTACATGGTTCGATTCCTGCGGGAGGCAAAAACAATATTTCCTAGGCAGCCGATAAGCGGACCTAGGGGGGATTATTGATTAAGCTGGTGACATGCTTGGTAGGCCGGAAGCCCTGCGGGGTAAGCGGAAATCCAGGGTGTTACAAGGCGGAGATAGAGTTGTTGGTATTTGTTGAAGATTGGCATGCATAATTAAGGGAATGAAAGTACGTATGTGTTCTGGTGTTGAGAATGTTGTTAATACGATAATGGTGTGGCGTTGAACACCCAAATATATGAGGGTTATGAGTGTTACTACCTTAAGAATCATATGTCAAGGTATTGTTGAGCAGTGATGAATCTTTTGCTAAGTTGATGAGGTGAGATTGTATCTCCATGTTTAAAGCGTGTTATAGTTGTTTCTACTTTAAGGGTTGGTAAGCCGGGAGATTTCTGAGGTGGTTAGTAAGTTGTTAACAAGTATGTCGTAGAGATGTCGAATAATTGACACTGGATTTAAGTCAGGTTGAGTTTTTTTGGTAGTCGAAGTGTTGTCGAACGTAACTAAGAATCGGAGAGTTGGAAGCGAAGTTGAGGATGGTTATGTCAGATAGATTTTCGAGGACGAAAATACTCTAAGCGGGGGAGAGTTGTAACGCCCCGAATTTAATTAATTATTTAATTAAATTGGTCAAGGATTTATTCATTGGAATCAGTTGAAGTCGAGGTTTATCGGTATTATTCTAAAGGCGTAATTGGATTAATGTGTTGATTTGAGCAGTTAAGTTGTGGTCGGATTAGGCAAAGAAATACAATTGCGAGTTGATAAGTTGTGTTGATTTGAGCATGTATGTATGTCAATATTTGTTATGGCTTGATTAAATGTGAATAACATGTATTGATATGATACGTTGTAAGTTATTCATATTGTATACCGTAATAAATTGATGAGGATGTGCACACATGTATTGGCAATTGTTTACTACATGTATAACGAGATGTTGAATTGACTAATACTATGAGTATGATTTATATGTGAGTGATAACATGTTACTTGAATCGTATTTATGTAATATGTGAATTAATGTTGATTGATAATAATATTGTTGGCATGATATGTGATATGATATTCATGATGAGTATGAATGATTATATGCTAATTGCTGTGATGATGAATACTTTGTGTATGTTTATATGCCGTAAAGATGTAATTGAGATGCAATGTATTACTATGAATAGTAATGATAGGTTATTGTTGTTGCTATTGTACGTATTGATGTGTACGAGTCGATAAATGCTATATGCGATTAATTGTGCGTATTTCATATTTATGATTCGATGACGATGCCATGTGATGGATTAACAATATATATGAATTTGAATATAACGTGTTATGATGATTACTTGAATTATAGAATATGATGAATGTGTTGATGCTGTTGGTAATAAGATGAATTTGTTGTTTGTTATTAACATGATGAATTTGTTTTCATTGTGCTAGTATGTGGAATTTGTTGTTGTTGTCGTAGACCCAGTGGTCAATGTTGATTAGTTGTAATTGTAACGTATTGTGAAGTGAAGTGATGCATTCTTATGAATGATGATGATTTTGTGTTTGTTGAAGTTCGACATTATATTGATACTGTTCGATGGTGATTTAGACGATGTTGTGACGTATTGTTTGTGATGTGTGTTGTGTTTGTGTGGATGTTGCATTCATTGAGTCACATCTATTACATAAAATAGACGGTGGCCTTATTGGCAAAAAGCGACGGTGGTCTTAATGGCAAATAGCGACGGTGTGCCCAATGGCAAGTTTTGAGACGGTGGGAGTTTTACTCCAAATGGTACCACATGAATTTGCATAAGTCAAGTCACATATGAATTGCATTTGAGCCTTATTTGATTATGTTATTATGACTTGATGAAGATATGTTTGTTGTGATGTGATGACTTGATGATGAGATATTTGTCGTGATGTGTTGGAATCTTACTTGTGAACTACATATATTGTCATGGTTGATTGTTGACTTTGTTGTCGTTTACTAAGTTGATTATGTGATTTGAATTGTTGAGACGATGATATGTTTTTTGTGACGTGATGATAGTGTAATTGTGAATTTGAATATGTTGTCTTAATTGATTAAGGACATTGTTTCCATTTTCAAAGTTGTATTATATTGGTAAGTGTTTTTGCGATGAAAATTGTTGTAAGATGTTATGTGATGCGAAGTGGTGAAATTATGTATGATCTATATCTCCTATATTATTTATCATGCAATCCTTTCTATAGTAAGATAGTCCACCCCTTTGCTGATATTTCCCCTACCATGAGAAATGGGCAGGTATTCAAGATTAGATGTGGATGTTCGAAGTGACTTTATGAAGTCTTTATGTTGCTTTATGACAAGTCGAGTTGGTGTCTATTGCTCTGATACGTAGCACTCAGGGGGGTTAGTCGTTATTAGTTAATTGTTGTATCTCTTGTTGACATTTGTTATTTTAAGTTGAATTGAAAGATATTTATAAGTTAAATTTGTAAGTGGTGAATAATGTTTTGTTCCGAAATCTATGTATCTTTATTAAATGCAATATAAGTATGTTTGTTTGGTTAAGTCGAAATGTGACATCCCATCGTTTGATGAATATTATTAAATGCACTCTGATTTTCTCTTATAATTGTGGGGTTGAATTGGGGTGTTACATGATATAGTTAAGAAAATGATTATGTGGGGTGAGTTAATTGTCAAGAAGAACAATCTGGGTATTGAGGGTTGGTGTGTCGGGGAGATTTCAACTCTATTATACATGCTAGAGAGTGATGGCACAATTTTCATAGGGAATATAAGAGAGATAGAGGAATTTAATGAAATCATTTATTTGCTTGACATATAGGAGATTCCAATTATTGCAAATAGTTTCATTTGGAAGAATTTGGAGGGTAATGCAATGAGTATGTTAGAGAAAATGGGTGGTTCTTATAGTGGAAGAATCAGTTGGGGAGCTTAATGATTTGGAGGTCATTATGTCCGAAAAGGAGAATATGCGGAACCCCCAGTGGATTGAAAAGAGGAAACTTCTAAATAATTAATTTTGGAACAATCTTCAAAGAAAAGAAAGTAAGTTAAGGAAGAAATTGAGGCAAAATGGATCAATGAATGAGATATAAACTCAAAATAATTCCACAATATCATGAATTCTAGAATCAGGATGAGCGCTTTACTCTTCATTGAAATCGGTTCAGGGAGAGTGGAAAAAGCAGATGAAATTAAAGAAGACGTTAAGAAGCATTTTGAAAACAGATTTAGAGAGAATTAATTTATTAGACCCGAGCTTAATGGTTTAATTTTAATGCTTTATCATAGGATGATAAGAGTTGGTTGGAAGAGAAATTTTCTTTCAAGGAGATATGTTGTTTGGGAGTATGACGGGGAGAAAACACCTGGGCCTGATGGATTCAGTTTGGAATTTATAAGGAAAAAGTGGGATTGATTTAATCAGGACCTGCTAAATTTCATTGAAAAATTCCATTCTAATGCTTGCTTACCCAAGGCTAAAACAGTCTCTTTTGAAGAAGAAAAAAGATAAAAAAAATTGGAGAAGAGGAAAATTTAGGGCATTTGATTTGATTTTTTTTTTTAAATCTATCTTTCAACTGATTTATTAAACAAAAATAAAAAGAACAAAATTAGTATTCCTTTTGTTTTATTATATATAAAAAAATTAGAAGAAAAAACTAAATCAAATCATAAATCATTTTATAAATTATAATTTTTTTTGCAATATTAATAATTTTTATTATATCTTGAAAATATTTACCACCTTTTTCTTTTTAAACTTTTTTATATGAATAATAAATGATAATTTTGTAATTTATTGATATCATTCTAAAATAAGAATCGTTTAAGATTATTCTATGATATTAAGAAAAACAATAATGAATGAAAAAATATAAAAAATTTATAAAATTGACCTAATTTACTATATTTACCTTATAAAAAGTGACTCATTTATATTTTTTTCTAATTGTTATAATTGTAATTTTATAAAATTAATATTATATTTTTTATTAACTTTCACTATATTTTACTATTTAATATCTATAATTAGTAAGTGTATTCTAATAAACAAAATTAATTTTGAAACAAAAGAATAAAAGAGAGAATAAGATCTTTTAAAATAAAAAAGAAAAACCAAAGAGTGAAAAAAAAATTTGGGTCTGTTTGGTAAAATAGCAGTTGGTTGATAAGTTAACTGATTGTTTATAGTTTATGGTTGATGTCTGATGACTGATAGCTTATAATTTATAACTGATGGTTGAGACTGATAGCTGATAAACTAATTGAAGTATTTGGTCAAATTAGCGGTTCAACTAACTTATAAAATAAATGTTAAATGACATAAAAATATTTAATACATGATTATTTCATATTAAATTAAAATAAATTATAAAGGATAAAAGTGAGTTTTTGTTAAAATAATAAGGATAAAAAAGGAAGAAAAAATGATAAGATATAAGTTATAACCTAAAATGCTATTTAAAATAGCGTCTGAAAAATAAGCTATAAGTTAGTAAAATACACTATAAACTTGTGATAAAATGACGGTTACTAAATAGATCTAAATTATCATTTGAGTTTATAGGGTTTGTTTGATAAAAATAGTGATTGACTAATAAGTTAGCTGATAGCTTATAGCTTATAATTGATGGATGATGGTTGAGAATGATAGTTGATAAGCTAATTGATGTGTTTGGTAAAATTAACGGTTCAAATAACTTATAAATATAAAATAACATAAAAGATATTTACTACATAATTATTTTCATTTTAAGTTAAAATAATTATAAAAGATAAAAGAAAAATTTTACTAAAATAATAATGATAAAAAAAAAGGATAAGCTTTAAACTATAAACTAAAATGCTATTTAAAATAACATATGAAAAATAAGTTATAAGTTAGCAAAATAAACTATTAAGAAATGAAAAGAGCATTATCAAACAAATATAAATATATAAACTATAAGTTATAAACTATAAACTCAAAATCGTGTCCTATCAAATAGATAATCTACAAGTTATAAACTACTATAAACTTAAAAATCAGTCTTACCAATTAAATTCAGAAAAGATGGAAGAATTATTGAAAGAAAGAGAAAGAATGAAGAAAAATAATGGGAAAGAGAAGAAGTAAGGTGTGGGGTCGTGTGCATTATATGGGTGGGGTGAGGATATATGAATTTGTGGTTGTGATTGAAGCATGGTGGACTCTGTGCGCATACAGTGTACGAGATCCTATTTTTCTGAATGAGCCAAGTATGCTAGGACACGTGGCAGTTTCGGGGATTTTGTGATGCTGATCCAATGGCACCAAATTCTTCACATGTTTAAGTTGTGTAATTAGGCTTTTGGGATATTTTTTGTACTTACCACTCAAACATTTTTTTCATGTTTAAAAAAATATGTAAAATTATTGAAGAACCTTGAAGACTAGTGAACCTGATAAAAACCATAGAATATGAAATTGAATTTTTAATTTTTACTTAATTTTTTTTAATTGGCCTACATAATTTTATATGTTTTATTTTAATTGGCCTATATAACGTATGTTGAGACATTAAATATCAATGAAATCAATAATTAAAAAATATTTTTTATTTTATAAAAACTCTCATTTTAACACTCTATTAACACTCTACTGAAAGAAACACATATAAATCTTTTATTTTAAAAATAGATATTGCTAAGTGATGGAACACATGTGTAACACCCCATAATTTCAGTTTATTAATTTAATTTAGATTTAAATTAAATAATTTGAATTTTAATATTTTATTTGGATTTAATTGGAAAATGATGGAGTAAGAGCTATTGGGTTTATGGTGTGATGTTAGTAAAAGAGAGGTGCTAATTGGTTAGGCCTTTTACTAAGTTGTGATATTTTATTTTATTTTATTTTCATAAAATAAGAAAAGGAACCATTTAGGGAGAAAGGAAGAACACGTGAAAAGGGCAGGAGAAGAGAAAGAGGCAAGAACGTGAAACCGGAAGGAGAGCATTCAAGAGATTCATCGAGGTAAGGGGAGACTCTTCCTTTTAGTATCTCTTATGTGGTCTTAGGTAATAGGTAGATTGATGTATGGTTTGATTCAATAAGACATTGGGATTGTTAGGTTAGGGTGTTCTAATTTGGATTGATTGATGATGATTGTGTGAACTTTTGCTTAATAATGAGTTTAAATGATGTTTTGTGGTGTATAATTGAATGTATGATGATTATATGCCTGTATGTGATGTCTGGGGTCGATTTTGGACTGAAATTAGGTGGAATCGGAGGGTCTATCGCAGACCTGAGAATTGCTGAAATCGCAGGTCCGCTGAGCGGAGGGGGGTCCGCTGAGCGGAGGTCCCAACGTAGTTCGCTTCTGTTTGACGTCGCTAGAGGTCCGCTGAGTGGAGGTCTGAAGGAATTCGCTTCTGCCTTACGTTGCTGAGCGAACCTTGATGAACGAGAAATTTTCTAGAACTTTAAAATAACGTATCTTTTGATCCGTGAATTAGTGCCTTAGTGTCGTTTTGGGCGTTGTGCAAGTAATTGAATGTTTTATATGATGAATGATGAACATGGGCGGTGGCCGACTTTATTTCTTTAAAACTCTATTTAATTACTTGATGAGAATTGAACATTGTGTGCATATGAGATAGGTGTGACAATGTATTTGATGAGATGATGAAATGGTTGTGATTATTATTATTATGATTGTGATGAATGCATGGCTATGGAATGATATTGAAAACATGTACATACTTATTCGGTGATGTGGTGTTAAGATGAGTTGTTCATCGTGATTCGGTGATGTTTTAAGTATGTTATGTGTGTTTCATTCATTCATATGCATTTGATGATGGATCTCGTTGATGAGTGGATCGTTGGTGGCTAATTCCCATTGTGCGGAGATTAGTGAGCAGTCATCGTGTGCCCATGGGGGTGTGAGCGATGAGGTTAATCGTGTGCCCATGTGGGGTGTGAGTGATTGAAGGGCAGTATCATAGAGAGAAGTCTTGTGAATGTGATTCAAGAATTTTGGTACCACATGCATAGTGTCAGTTGTGTCATATGCATTTTGTCATAACATGATTGTATGGATTTCTGTGTTTTGTGTTGTAATCTATTATTGTGTGAATTGATGAATAATAGATGTGAATCTGAATATGTATAATTGGGTGAACGGTATATTATGATGCTTGTTGCTTATGAATTGCATAATATTTACTAATTGAGAATGAGACTCACCCTTACATGTTGCCATTTTCAGATTGAGGAGTAGCGGCATTAGTGCTCGGTGAGGATGACTCGTAGAGTTTATCCGTTTATGTTGGGTCGTGTCGGTCATGCTCTAGTCTTGTAACACTGAGAAACGATAGTTATAGAGTTTTATGAGATTACTCTATTTTATTTGGTGTTGAATTATATTTTCTTTTGGTTATATTGAAGATGTTTCCTATTCCGCTGTGATAAACATGATTGCGTTTTGGTGAACCGTTTCCTAATGAAGCATGACTTGACCATGGTTGTTTTATTTATTTTAAATAATTGTGGCACCCTTGTGTATATGTTTTTACTCTGAGATATATTTATTTAAAATTACCGCGGGGTTTAGAATGGTGTTACAACATGCGTGTTTCAGCCCATAAAAAACATGAGATAGTGAAATTGTTAAAAAGAGTTTATTTCCATTGTAGAATTTTAGTTTTTTTATTTATAGTCTAGCAATTTTGAGCATCTTATTAAAACTCATCTACAAATTCAATTTCTTTTCTTCAAACAAATTGAAACTCATTCATTCATTCCATCATGGTTGATGAAGTGAAGATCATAGAACAATGTCAAGTGAGTCCTCCACAAGGTTCACTTCCATCTTCAATCAATCTTCCATTAACTCACCTTGACCTCTTTTGGTTTTATTGTCCCCTTGTCAAAAGAATTTTCTATTACAACTTTCCTCATTCGACACAACACTTCCTTCAAACCTCACTCCCAATTCTTAAAAAATCTCTTTCCCTCACTCTCCAACATTTCTTCCCATTTTGTTCCAAATCCATTTTACCTCCTAAGCCTCAAACTCCTCACATTCTCTACACTCAAGGTGACTCCCTCTCATTAACAATATGTGAATCCAATTCAAATTTCAACAACCTCATATCTAATTCACCAAAAGATCTCACACTTGCCTACCCTTTTGTTCCTTTGACTTCTCCACCAACTACTTTACAAGATGGCACATTGTTGTTTCCAACAATGGCAATTCAAATCACTATTTTTCCAAACTTTGGATTCACACTTTGTTTCTCTTTTAGACATGAAATTGTTGATGGTAAATCATTTCATCATTTCATTAAATTTTGGTCCTCACTATCTAAAGGAAACTTAGAAATTTCCTCTCTTCCATTACCATTTCACAAAAGGGAAATAATCCAAGACCCTAAAGGTCTTAAACAAAACCACTTAGAAAAACTTTGGAATTCTCCACCAAAAACAATAGAATCTACTATCTCCACCCATGACCATGTTTCTTCAAGAAACAATTTGGTTCGTTATAGATTTAATTTGACACGTCATCATGTTGATAATTTGAAGAAATGGGTGGTTACAAAAAGCCAAAATATTGGTCTTGAAATGTTGCATTTGTCAACCTTTGTTGTTACATGTTCTTTGTTATGGGTTAGTATGGTAAAATTAAAATCACAAGACAAGAAAAACATCATCGTTGATTGTGTTGCAGATGAGGTAAGCACTTTGATACTTGGATACTCTAAAGATTTCTTTGCAAGTAGATTTTGAAATTTCAAAAGTAGAGCAATTCTTTGCACGTAGTTTTTGGATATTTTAGGGTTAAATATGTTTAAATTCTTTTTAAAATTAAGTATTTTTATTTTTTTCGTCTCTTTAAAAAATCGTTCATCTAAAGTTCAAAATTTTAACTTTAGTTTCTCATGCAATTTAGCGACGATTTTTACAACTTAACGACTGAATTTGCGACTGTCTTTAGCGACGCTTTACTACTAAACGATTGAGTTAATGATGATTTTAGCAGGAGAAACCAAAAGTTAAAATAAAGGAGAAAAATAAAAATGTTAAATTTTAAACATATTTTACCCTATATATATATAATACACTAGCTTATAATATTATGTTGTTGTTTAATTTTTTTTTAATGTCAAAAACATATTTAAATATAAACGTAGTCCTTAAAAAAATTCTTCTAAAACCTTTCAAAATTTAATTTTTTTTTACACATACTTTTGGAGTTAAATATGTGATATTAATTCTAGTAAATCTATAATCATTTATATTTAATTTTCCTTAGAATATTTGTTCCTATTTTTAGGTGTGACAATTTTTTTTATATTTTAGGTTTTGTGAATTTCTCTACAAATTTAAATCATGTTGAAATTGAGTTTTGTAAATATTTAATATCAAATATTCTATATATTACAACAATTAATTTTAACAGATATATTTTGTAAAAACTAAAATAAAACGCTTGGAACAAACACAAAAAATTGAATTTTTTCAGCAACTAAAAAAATCAAATATTTTATATAAACTAAAAAGAATAACAAAAAGTATATTTATAGAATAAAAATATTTAATTTTAAATTTTAATTATCTATGAAGTAAATATAAATTTTTGAATTAATTTATATATGGATCTTGCTTCATATTTTTTTACAGGTAACAAATAATTCAACTTTGGAGAATGATTTGGAGGATAACTATGGATTTAAATGTCTAATGGATATGCGTAACCGTTTTGAACTTTCAATTCCTTCCACATATTTTGGAAATTGTTTGATGCCATTGGAGGCAAAACTACCAAAATGGAAGCTATTGGAAGAGAATGGTATATGTGAAGCAGCAAATGTTATTGCAAGAGAAATTAGTTTGGCAAACCCTTCAAAAGAAGCTAAAAAGTTTGATGTAAAGTCACAAAATATTACTCGTGCTATAGGGTCACCAAAATTTGGTGTGTATGAAACAAACTTTGGATGGGGGAACCCTATTTTGAGTGAAATACTACATGTGAATGATTCAAGTGAATTACTTCTTTCTGATTCTAAGGATGGAGATGGTGGTATTGAAGTTTCTATGGTGTTAGAAGAAGCTCAAGTGAAGAAATTTAGTGACATCTTAGAAGTGGAACTTAGAGACATTGTAGTTTTTGAATGAAATTATTTTATGGTTAATTGTCATTGTTGTTCTTCTTCTTTTCTCAATATTATTAGTTCATTGTTGTTTTTGTGTTACTATTACTTGTAAAACCTTCTATTTGTTTAAATAGGTTTTAGCATCTTATTTAGATGTCAGTATTTATAAAGAAAATTTCTTTACCCACCTCCCTATGGAGGTCACCCCCAGCGAAAAACCAAAACTGCCCCTGCTTCGGAGATGCATCTCCGAAGTTTTTTTTTTTTTTTGAATTTTCATACATTTCGGAAATGAATCTCCGAAAACACCAAAAAAGTGGTGTTTTCGGAGATGCATCTCCGAAGTTAAAAAAATTTAAAAACGTGAATATTTTCGGAAGTTCATTTCCGAAAATATTCCTGCATATACAAATTTCCCTCCTTCACTATTTCATCATTTCTCTCCAAAACATCTCAAAACCCTCTCAAAAACCCAATCAATCTCCATCCATTTTTCGCCCTAAAATCAAGTTTCAAACCGTTGATCACGTTAAAGGGAGCATAGAAAGCTACAATTTCAGGTAAACATCACTCATTTCATCCCCTATTTCACTACATTGATTGATAAATTTTATGCTGAAACTGATATGGTTCGGAAGTGCATTTCCGAAATATATTACCTAATAAATTTCGGAAATGAACTTCCGAAATATGCCCTGGCAGTTAAAAAAAAACAGTTTTGGCCAATTTTGCTAATTTATTCATTTGTTAGGTATGGTGCATCCGGACAACATTGTGCGAGACGATGGAGTATTAGTTCCGGAAATTGTCAACGTTAATAACGATCCGGTTATTGACGTTACTCCTATGATCGATGTGGTCGATGTTCGGCAACATTTTACAAATGATCGGAGCTTCGGTAGTCGCGAACAATTGATTGATTGGGTTCGGAAGGAAGCTAACAAACATGGATTTGGAATTGTTATTTTAAGGTCGGACAACGGAAATAGTAGGCGGAAAGCTTTCGTTGTTTTGAATTGCGAACGGGGTGGTAGTTATGTACAATCAAACCGGGTGCTAAAACACGAGGACACGGGATCGAGAAAGTGCGGGTGTCCGTTTAAGTTGCGTGCTACTCGGAGGGTTGATGATTTGTGGCGGTTAACCGTAATTTGTGGAATTCATAATCATGCCTTGGATGTCAAGTTACACGGACATCCAATGGCGTGTCGTTTGTCCCGCGAAGAGAGGAATGTGATATCGGATCTAACGATAGTCAAAGTGGCGCCTCGCAACATACTTGCCGATTTGAAGCGTAAGAATCCGGATAGCATTTCAAATATCAAGCAAGTTTACAATGAACGGCACAATCTCAAAGTATTGAATATGGGCCCTCGGTCGGAAATGCAACAACTTTTGAAACTACTAGACGATAACAAATATGTTTCAAGCTTCCGAACCTCCGAGGATAAAGTTACGGTGCGTGATATTTTTTGGACTCATCCCGAAAGTATCAAATTATTCAACACATTTCCAACCGTTCTAGTCATGGATTCGACGTACAAGACAAACAAATATAGGCTTCCGCTTCTAGAGATAGTCGGTGTGACCTCGACGCACAAGACTTATTCGGTGGGGTTTGCTTTTTTGGAGTGTGAAAAAGAAGACAACTTTACGTGGGCCTTGGGAATTTGCAAGTCTTTGTTAGTTGATCAAGAGGTTATGCCAAACGTCATTGTCACCGATCGGGACAATGCTTTGATGAATGCGGTCGATACCGTCTTCCCGACATCTACCTCTTTACTTTGCCGGTATCACATAACTTGCAACGTGAGAAGCAAGTTGAAACCCGCGGTTGGGACAAAAGATAGGCCGGATGAAAATGGTAAAGTTGTCAAAGCCGGTGTTGTGGTTGATAGGATAATGGCGGCATGGAGGGAAATTTTGGATGCATACTCCGAAGAGGTGTATACCGAGAAATTGGTACACTTTAGGTCTTTGTGTGGTTCCATTAAGACTTTTTGTCATTACGTCGAATCCACCATTCTTGACAAAGTTAGAGAAAAAGTCGTGTGCGCTTGGACAAATCGGGTTAGACATCTTGGTTGCACCACGACTAACCGAGTTGAATCCGCACATGCGGTCTTCAAGAGGTGGTTGGGTGATAGCAAGGGAGATTTGTGTCGGGGATGGGACACCGTCAACCAAATGCTCCAAAATCAACACAATGAAATTCAAACATCGTTCGGTCGGAGCAAGACGGTTATGGAACATCGGTATAAGGGCCAAATTCTATTCTCCCAATTGATTTACAACATATCTCGAACGTGTTTGAATTTTTTGTTTCATGAAGCTAAGCGGTCGGAGACCACGGGGACGGATAGTTCATTATGTGGGTGCACCATTAGAAAGACATACGGCCTTCCATGTGCGTGTATACTTGCAAAAAAGAAAAAGTTGAATTCACCCATACGCATGGATGAGGTAGCCGACCATTGGAAGAAACTTCGTTTTGATGATTTTGACCCGCCGAAAGAAAATGACTCCAAAATCACCATCTCCGACGAGTTGGAAGTGATAATGGAGAAGTTTGCTAAAGCGGACGACACAACAAAAATGCATATAAAAGAACAATTGCGAAAGATCGCATTTCCGGAGACCACCGATTTGAAACCGCCATCTCAACCGATTAAGACGAAAGGTGCACCGAAAAAGTCCAAAATTACACAAGATGACACGTTAACAAAACGATCTCCTTCCTACTTTGAACATGTTGATGCATCGTTCCCGGAAATTCATGATACACCTAAGTCCAAGTGTAGTGGTAACAAAGGTGCCCGTATTTCGAAGCCGCCTCGCATACCGCCGATAAAAAAATCACCCATTGTCTACATTGATGAGATGCCACTTTTTATGCACAAATATATCGATAACATCGTTGATGTTGGAGGCGACGGCAATTGTGGATATCGGGCCGTTGCGGGTTTGCTCGGTAAAGGGGAAAATAATCACACTTTAGTCCGACGGGAACTTATTGCGGAGTTGACTTCGTATCGGGACATCTACGGCCGACTATATGAAAATCAAGAAAAGTTTGCGAAAATTCATGTTTCACTTGTTCCATCACTTACCGGTATCGCTCCGGTCTCGAAGTGGATGTCATTCCCCGATATGGATCATCTAATAGCAAGTGCATATGATATTGTATGCGTCGATTTGACGAGGTTTGGACTAAGTGAGACTTTCTTTCCACTTCATAGTCGACCGCCATTGGACTCGTCGGGCCGGATCATATGCATCGGGTATCTATGATCGCGGCACTTCGTCCAAGTGTTTTTGAAACCGGGATGTCCTATACCGGCTACTTGTTGTCAATGGACCGCACATCGTTCAAATGAGGCGGAGACTTGGCCGGATCCTTTCGTTTCAAGAATGGCGGAGTTTGAAGAAATGATGAGCCAAGAGCGCGAGCAAAATAGAGAGCGGTCGAAGAACGTGCCTATTTTGGACTTAGGATCCACCGATTGGTTCGGTGAATTTTAGTTCGTTCCTATTCGTTTTTTGTTTGTAATGACCATTTTTGTATGTATTGTTGTTTATCATGTAAAATCGGACCGATTCAATACATATATAATATAAGTATGTTTTATGTCATCTTTGTCTAATTTATGTTTAATGTACCTTCCATTTGTCCAATTTACACAACACACTAAGCAATCAACAAAATGCAAAATTTATGTCTGTTTCTGCATAATTCGGAAATGAACTTCCGAAATATGCTTGTCTGCCTCCTATTTTCGGAAGTTCATTTCCGAAAAGTCCCCTGAGGCAGGATAAGGTTTGTTGGGCCATCAATGCTCCAATAAGTCTATAAATACTACACACTCTTCTTCATCCTCTTCACACCACAAAACACAAATGACACAAACCTACCCCCACCTAGAATTCGTCTACTTTGAAACCGGCTACCCGATGTCGTTCCAATTTCGCTTCTCGCGCGACACGCCGTTTGCGGAGTTGATACAGTCGCTTAACACGCTTTTGCGCTATCCCGAGAATCGAAAGGTTGTCAAGCTCGAGTACCGCTCGCCATCGCTTAACGACGAGGGAGGCATTAAGTTCACACCTTTTGAGATCAAGAACGACGAAGATTTAGCGGTTTTGTGGACAACGTTCGACCGATTTTCTTCGAAAGGCCCGATCGAGTTGGACGCGAAACTTCAAAGATCGGCGGACGACGTTATCAAAATGTTGACTCATCCCCACCTACCCGTGTTCAACAATATGTAACTTTAATTTTCAGTAATATTATCATTGTAATCTTCACCCGATTAAATAAAGCGAATCGTTGTTGTTTTTCATTTTTCTTCTGAAGAAATTTTCTTTATAAATGTTTTGGTATGCAATCATTGTGCTTAATGAATTTCATTATTATCTTTAGCAAAATTTCTAGTAAAATAATTATTATAATTTTATATGATTGTTGTAATTAAGGATCTCTTAAATTAGTGAGAGTTATTCCTTCTTTATGTTTTATAATATTATTTTGATATTGATATAGATTTTATGATAAAATTATCATTAGAGATAAAGTTTCTAAGACTATTATTGTTATAATCATTTCTGTATCGTTTGTGAAAATATTGAATTTTCAAACTTCAGTTTGATCTAAATAAAGATTATTGTTGGATCAGTTGGAAATAAGAATGATTCACAGATCACATTACATGAATTTTTCAGGCCGCTCATCCATATGGTCTATGTCATCAAGTACATTGATGTGATGATTGTCGGGGTTTCGTCGCTTTATACGTCAATGACGACAGCTACGATGGTCCCTTATTGATGTATGAGGTGGACCATATTTTAAAGTTGAAATCTAGGATAAATAGCATTTGGATGTGCGCCTAAATAACTATGATATGATTATTAAGATATATCGCCAAAGTGGAAGATTGTCGGAATATTTTTATATATTATTTTAAAATTTTAATAATAATTTTGTGAACATATGTATTTTAATTATATTAGGCTTTGTTTGGTAAAACTAGCTGGTGACTGGTAGCTGGTGACTGGTAGCTAGTAGCTGGTAGCTGGTGACTGTTAGCTGATAAGTTAATTTGAGTGTTTGGTAAATTAGCTGTTACACTAGCTGATAAATACAAAATGACACAAAAGGACATTCTTATTAAGAAATTTGTGATTTATTTATCATATCATATTATATTATTAAATTAATTTATATTTGATAAAAATAAATTTATTAATACAAACTTACAAAAGCAATTTTAATATATGTTAAAAATTTAAGAAACATCAAAATATTTTAAATTTGTATATAAATTATATAAATAAATTTAACAAAATACATGAAATTATTCAGTTAAATTAATCAAAATAAATGATAAAAAATAAGTTTATTATTTAATATTATACCATAAAAATATAATAAAAATTAATTTTCTTTGTCTCGGTTAATCTCACTGATTCTTCGATTACGTTTCACTAACTTGAGAATTATCAACACTATTTCAAAATTTATTATATACGTTAGATGTTATTAAAAATATTAAAGATTAAAAAAAACATTAAACATTGATTCATAATATATATCGAAGGGTAAAAATAGATTTTTGTTAAAATAATATGGGTATAAATGGAAGAAAAAGTCACAAGCTAAAAGCTACAAGCTCAAAAGCTACTTCAAATAGCTTTTCAAAAAAAAGACAAAAGCTAGTAAAAAAGCTAAAAACTAAAAGCTAAAAACAGTTACCAAACAGAACTTTTTTATTTATATGAGCTGAAAAGCTAAAAGCTAAAAGCTAAAAGCTCTTTTTATGGCCTTACCAAACAGACTCTTAGTTATTTTATCAAATTAAGTGACCTAAATAATTAAATAATTAAGTGATCCAATAAAGTTAAAAAGCTAATTAAATTTTATTTAAAAATTAATTAATTAGATATGACCTCAAATATGAATGCATATCAGGATGACCCATTTCGGAATAATGGAAATCCTAATTGACCATCACCCTATATAAAAGCTATGATCCTCAATATACCGTACACAACCATATTATTTCCAATTCTCATCTAAAAAGTGTTTCAGGCATTATGAGTACTGGTTGAGGAAGATCTACAAACCAATAAATATTAGTCATTTGTTTATACACTTTATGCATTTTAGGATTACCGTTATCACTACAAGAAAGCTTACTTCTTGGATCCGCCCAAATATTACTATAATCTTTAATAATAATAATAATATATATATATATATATATATATATATATATATATATATATATATATATATAAAGAATTAATAAATAAAGTTATACTTCTAATATTCTTTTGAAAGCAAGTGAGTAAACAAAAAAAGAAAACATGTTCATCTCGATGGATTGCCCTTTTCTAATGCAACCAACTAATGAAGTTCTTCTTGTCAAGCTGCAAGCATGGGGAACTAGAGCATTGGAAACTATTATTTTCTTAATGATATGCTATGTGTGAATTTATAATTACATAAATATATTTCGATAAATAAAAGTGCTTACCTTTTTTTTTACTGATAAGTGCTTTTTTTTAATGACATGATAAATTGCATATTTCTAAGCCAAAAGAACTGAGAAAACATACTCAACTATTTTTTGTAGGGTAATGAAACTCGTCTCTAAAAAGGAATACGACATAACTATTTCACCAACTCTAACAAATAGGACGTGTAAGCATTTGTACTACATATCAATTATTACCATAGGATAACCCTATTTAATTTAGAAGTACTTTTGGGACACCAAAATTATTGTCACCATTTAAAGTAAAAGATTGGGACTACTCCTTCAATGGGGCAATAATTGCATTTTCATTTATTGAAAAAGTTCATTTTCAATTATCTTTTCTAGGGTAGAATCCACCCCGTGTGTCTGTTAAGAAGTGTGGTTGGACTTAACTTATTCTTATTAAACCGGCTTGTAGGATGAGGATTGTCCCCACTTATAAGGACATGTTCAGGCCATATATTGTCCGATGTGGGACTCTTAACACACCCCCTGGGACACCAAAATTATTGTCACCATTTAAAGTAAAAGATTGGGACTACTCCTTCAATGGGGAAATAATTGCATTTTCATTTATTGAAAAAGCTTCATTTTCAATTATCTTTTCTAGGGTAGAATCCACCCCGTGTGTCTGTTAAGAAGTGTGGTTGGACCTAACTCATCCCTACAAAATCGGCTTGTAGGGTGAGGATTGTCCCCACTTATAAGGACATGTTTAGGCCATATATTGTCCGATGTGGGACTCTTAACACACCCCCTCACGCCCAGGACTCGACAACTGGAGCGTGGAAATAAATGGTGGGTGGCCCGATAGCGGAAACCATAGTAGGTGGCCCACCGAATCTTAAACGAGGCTCTGATACCATGTTAAGAAGTGTGGTTGGACCTAACTCATCCCTACAAAACCGGCTTGTAGGGTGAGGATTGTCCCCACTTATAAGGACATGTTCAGGCCATATATTGTCCGATGTGGGACTCTTAACACACCCCCTCACGCCCAGGACTCGACAACTGGAGCGTGGAAATAAATGGTGGGTGGCCCGATAGCGGAAACCATAGTAGGTGGCCCACCGAATCTTAAACGAGGCTCTGATACCATGTTAAGAAGTGTGGTTGGATCTAACTCATCCCTACAAAACCGGCTTGTAGGGTGAGGATTGTCCCCACTTATAAGGACATGTTCAGGCCATATATTATCCGATGTGGGACTCTTAACAGTCTCTAATAGGATTCAACATGAATAAATCACATTTAAATCGTTATGGAAACTATATTTATAACCCAATTTAATTGATAAGCTCTTCTTTTTATATATCTAATCTTTTTTATTAAAAAAAATTAATAAGCTCTTCCTTTCAAGTAATTACAAAAATAATCAAACTATCTTTATAAAAATATATATTTTCATTAAGATAGTTTAATTGATATTTTCATTAAGGTAGTTGACCGGAAACAACTACCTTTTTATATATTTTCATTAAGGTAGTTGATTGGAAACAACTGTTTATTTATGATTTTTTTTTCACCTTTACTGATATTAATGTCATAATACCTGTTACACTGTTTTGTTACTAATATTTCATCTGAACCATTTTCAAGCATGAATGCACTAGTATTTTCCACGTCTCACCAGCTAGGCATATGTGGATGACTACTATGAGGCTTTACCGCGTGCGTGCTCAATCATCCCACTCGGAGGGAACTAGGAGACTGAGCCGTTCTAAGTATCTCTTAACAGGATCATGGCAAATGATATTAACTGAATGTCATACGGCGATCACTGTGAGACACGACCCTTAGAGGTGATGGCATTGTACTTTGGATGGTTAGTCTGTAAATCTCGATTTATGTACTCTCACCTGAGTGAGTACTGTATCAATTTAGACATATCCAGGGTATACTTAGAGACTTGCTGCTCCTGCCACTATCCTCCACATGGAAGATTATATATTTGTAGCATACTTTGATCTTTTGGTGCTATATGATGTACGTGTGTCAACTCCTCGTCCATGGAGTACCATATATGGCTACACCCAATGATTTTATAGTGTCACATCTTTTCATGACACCAGATGTAGAGGGAGATCAATCGAGATCAGCTCCTTAAGAGATCTTAGAGAAGGGGCGGGTAAGGGCGGACTAAGTCATTGATGTGTTACTTGCATGTCACTGCATTGTGACTATTAGGAGAGATTCATAAATAGGGACGAGTTTGTGGAAGGCACTTTTCAGATGGTCACTCTACGTGTCATCTTACAATAGGCACAACATGCATTGCAATACCGACGGCAGAGGAGGAATAGAGGAATCATATATACTCATGTGTTGCAATACCGGCAGTAAAGGGTGAATAAAGGAATCATATATACTCAGGAGTAGAATTTTATTTTGTATATTTTAACTTTTTTTTCTATTATAATTTGTACTTTGATTGATTATAACATAGTCAAATTTTATATTTGACATCGACATTTATGTAACAATCGTTCTTCTATTTTTATCTTATTATTGAATGACAAATATATTTGACATAGACATTTATGTAACAATCGTTCTTCTATTTTTATCTTATTATTGAATGACAAATATGTATGATTTGTTGTGAAATTAATTTATAAATAATTTATAATTCAAGTTTATTAAAAAAAAAGAGTCAAATTTCATCTCTTTCTGTTAAAGAGTGAAAACACTGTCAAATAATAAATCCGAATAGTGAAATTCGAACCAATTGTGAGAAAAATGGAGTGCCTTAATCATTTAGTAATTTGAAGAATGGACGTGTCCGAAGATTAAAATATGAAGTATAGGAAGGACATTTTGAAATTTTCATAAAGTGTGTAATCATTGAACAATACTAAAAAAAACTGAAGGGGTATGATTTAGTAATGTGTGCTATTATGGCCCACTAAAAAAGGGGTACGTATCAATTGTAATTTTAATAATAGAGATGCTCTTCAATCCTCTAACAACAGAAAGCATGCATAAAGAAATTTGGGAGCATAAATATAACTCCTAAAGTGACTTGTATTAGGAATTGTGTTAGAGTAATAAATTTCAGAAATAAATTTAAACAAAAAGCTAAACAAAAACAATTTAATAAATTTAAATTATTACCATTTCAGAAATAACAAATAGTTCACACTATATAAACAAAAACATCTGGCAATAACTTCTCCTATTTGTATATGGAACAAATAAGATTTCTTAGTTTCAAATTTATTCTTCACAATTGCAATCTAATTCTTTCCCTTTCGTGATACATATGAATATAATCCACCGAAAAGCTAAAAAAAATGTTACAGCAAATCCAATTTAATCATAAAGAATGGAACTATAATTTCCTAGTATATTCAGCAATTATTTTCAGAAAAATCTGGAAGTAGAGCTTTGCTGCTTAATGTTTAACCCTAAAGTCGAGACGGAAAAAATGACGAAAAACAACTCCTGTGTTGCCGGTGTAGGGTTAAAGTTACTGTGAACTTCTACAACAACATTACCATCCAAATATTGGCTTAATCAATGGAAGACGAACTTGCAGGACAATTGAATCTATTCTTCTATTGCGCATAATCGTTCTGAGCAAAGAAAAAAATAATCTTATAAGATTACAAAGATATTAACATGGATATAAACACAGAAAAGGGTAACATGATACATTAGCATCCAAAGTTTACATATTTATTGTTTTCTTAAAATTTGAGTTGGGACCTATAAAGCACTAACATCACATAAACATCGCATACAATACTGACACGGAGACGTTGACATAGATAGTAATTTGAGATAATGCTATAACTAAACGTAACCACATCTGCCGGTATCGCCGGACACCAGAAGTGTTAGTGCTACATAAAACTAACTCAACACTCAGAATTGACATGTAAATTGAGAGATGTCTCTAACTTATAGACACGTGGTGAGGAATGACTCAAGTATACACATTTTTAGTCTATATCTCATCCAATATATAGTAAAACTCTGATATCATTGTAAAATTTAAATTGGGTCTAACTCAATTCTATAAAAATAAAACGTAAGGTGAGTAGCATATAAGCATCATACTGTCGTAAGGTGAATGCAATTTTCCCCAAATATAATAAAACTGTAAAGTAAAAAGAAAAATGAGATGAATACATTTAATGGGACATTGAAAATAGTTTGTTGACATGGATTGGGTCACAGTACTAAACATTTTGTGGCAGGACGTGTCAGCATTCAACGAGCTTATACAACCAACCTAAGAGTGCGTTTGAATGGAAGACTAATCAGGAGGTAATGTAGTTTTATATGATAATTCAAATAGGAATTTTAAATTGTCTCATCCAAACACACTCCATACGGCTTTGGTACAATTTTACCCATGTTGTTCTCAAATAAATGTCAAAGCGCAAACAAATAGCATAAACAGAAACACAAGTGCAGATACACAAAAGGAGTACATAATCTACAAAGGAAAGAGAGATCTTACTCAGATATTCGTAAGTCAATATCATTGACGTGCCCCACGCTGACATGCTAAAAAATCTTGGACCAAACCCTCTATATAGGCCTTTCCAACCATCTTGTTTGATTAAATCTTTAGTAACTTTTTTTATAGAGCTTTTATTTTCATGTCCCATCACCTAGAGTGAAGAACTATTCAGTTAGACAAAATTAATCAACAGCAATCAGGATACAAAATATCAAAAGCCAAGTGAAACACAGCCACGCAATGTTTGTGAAATGTTATTTTCAGTCATTTCTTACCTTTATTCTTGAGAATGATGTCACAATCTAACATCACCACTATTGTTCAATGAACCAACAATGTATGTATACAAAAACAACAACAACAACAACAACAACAACAACAACTAAGCTTTATCCTACTAAATGAATTCGCCTACGTGGATCAAACAACGCCAAGATAATTTATTATATATCATGTTTATATCCAACTCGTTGATCTATAAATCATTATTGATAGTTTCTCTATAGCTTTTCTAAATCTTCCTCTGCCTCTAGATGATTCACCATAGGCTTCTAAGACTTGTCTCTAACCTCCCATTTAATTTCTCCCTCAACTCTTGACTCTCCCCGTAAAGCCATATCATCTGCAAAATACATGTATTTCACTCTGGCCTCTTGAATGTGTTGGGTAAGTACATCCAAAACTATAGTATAAAGATAAGAACTTGAGGGTCAACTCTTGGTGTAATCCTATTGGTATGGGAAAATCTTTCTGTAGCTACACCTTGTGTCTTCATACTACTTAATATCCCCCTCATACATATCATTGATAGCTTAAATATAGACAATCCTAACCCCTTACCTCTTTAGGGCTTTCCACAAAATCTCGCTAGACACTCTCATATGTCATCTCCATTTAGAATGATAGAACGAACATGAACCGAAAGGAAACTAGTTTTGTCAATCGCAAAAAATAGTAGTTTGTTCAAGTTCTGCTTTGCCACAATGCTATAGCGCAACTATAGCAGCTATTTGACAACATTTTCTACTGTATAGCAGATTGCGGAAAAATCGTTATTTGATCAAATTCCGCAATGCTATAACGCCTCTAAAACACTGAAGTTAAGAGAGAAGACTCATGAAAGGAGATGTGCAAAAAGAGAGGGGAATACCAGGCTCCATGCAGCCCGTGTGTGAGTAGTAATGAATAGAAAATCAGAAATTACATTAGTCAACACAAACCTGACACCTAAAGCAAAAGGAGAATAAAGAAGTTGGATTCAAGTGATGGGATGATTTCATATAATTTACCAGATTATGTCCATAAAAGATCTGCAAGCTAAGCACATAGCTACTTGCCGTGAGTTTTGAAATATAAAAAAGCTCTAAGATTGGGGACTAGAAAAATATAGAACACAAGATAAATGAAAAATAGATAAGAATAGTTGTTGTGAACTATGTCTCCTGAAAGCTTAAACTTCACCAAACATGAGCTGAAACTTGACTATAATTTTAATTAGAAAAATGGGAGAGGCATGGATCAAACTGATACTATGTCATGATGAAACAGGAATACCAAAAGCTTAAGCTCTAAGGAGAAAACACTTCAATGGTTGTATATTATAATTTCTAAATTCTAACAATATTAAAAGACTTTTCTGCCTATAATTTATAGGAACTTGGCAGTTAAAAGAATTACAAGATTAGGTCATGCCCACTACCGTCATGGAGTCCAAGTATTGCTCCAATATCTTAAGAGCAAACTTTCTTATTAAAATCAATTTTTCAAGAAAATAGAAGCAGCTTAGTAAGAAGCAAACTTTCTTCTTTCTAAGCATTCCCTTAAAAGGCACGGGTAACTGTTAAAATGAAGTTGCTTGAAAAATTGTAAAACCAAAATCAAGAAATAGCATGCACAACAACAATCACTGAGGATAATGAACTAACAAGAAAACGAGGTTGTACAAACCTGTAACCGTGTCTTGATAGTATCAAATGGCGTTGTTATGCAGGAAGCAGTTGCACCGGCAATAATCCCTCCCGCAGCCTGAACTGATACAATCTTCAGCACACTGGGAGTGCCTTCATCATGTTTGGCACCTTGGTCCAAAAATCTGTCAATGTAAACAGTAGATAGTTGTCTTGAATATTATAAAGCTGGCATAATAATGGCAAGCACGTATATAAACTATTCATTACCGATTACCCTATTATTTATAAAATTTCCCGTTAAAATATGTGTAAAAATTCCTTTACCAGTTTAATGTAAAATTGACTTATCCTTTTCTAAGATCTCTCGCCCAAGAAGAAATTCTAGCTTCCCTGAATTAATGCATTCAACTCCATGCACGCAGATATGGTTACAGAAACACATATTTCAATGTGTAATTCAGTCTTGACAGAGTGAATTCTATACACTAATCTGACAGATCTAATATCTAACACCAAGAACATTTTACCAGATTTAACCACTTCACTATGCCAATGCTTTTGCAACTTTGCACTATCATTTGAACATAACAGATTTTCATAATCTAACTTTTATAGAAGACCTATGAGCTGTTTGAAACTTATGTGCACAACATGGTTAACTTACGTAACCATGTTTAGAAGATACCAGTAATTTATTAAAGACTTGCTTGATTGATGACACGTGAATGTTATCAACACACTCATACTAATCATGGCATAACAGACAAATATTTCCAGTCCAATTTTAAAAGGAAAATTTTAAGGTTTCATTTTTAAGAATCTCTACTTAAAATCTTTATATTTAAAGGAATTCAACACCAAGGTAATGCCACAATCATGGAAAGTTACATCAAACTTTTCAACCTCTTTTGGTGGGAGAGAGAGAGAGGTCAGTTTGCAAGGTCTGGCTGGCATCAAACATTAAACATAGTTATAAATAGAAGCATTGGTTGAAACAAATAAAGGCCTTGTTTGGGTAAAAAGTTCAATTAAGCACTTAGATCATAAGTGTTTATCACACAAGTGCTTATGTATATAAGCTATTTCTATAACAAAAGATAAAATCAAATCAAATTGTTTTTATACAATATAAGCCATAAATTGTTTTCATAAGCTATCCTAGAGAGCTCGTGGGAAAAGGTAATGCAAAAAATCAACATAATCAAATATTAAGATATAAAATACAAGCATTACTAGGCCTTACAAGTTACCTCCAAATGAACCGTTGGCTTGAACCATAACTTGCCCACCAAACTGCGCTAGAAGGTGCATAAGTAACAACAGAAAGGCCAAACCCTCGATACAATCCCTTAATGCCATTAGACCTTATAATCTTACGAGCAACATCCAGACCCCCACTATATTGGGCATGGCCTGAGTATCCTTGCACCATCAATTTTTGGCTAACCTGAATACCATCCAATGAGAATTAGATATAAGAATTAGCCATGTTTTGTGAGAGAAGAAATTTTATCAACAAGAAAATAAATGAGAGCAAAATATCAGGAAAAAAAAATATAACTATAAATTCCTATTGATCTATGAATCTGACATATGTGTCAATTGACACCCTTCAAATGAAGGGTCGGTTGAACATCGCCACAAAGACGTAAGGCATTTATAGCACAATTCAACAGAAAAAATTTCTGTATGCAAAATCCAAGATCATACTACAATTGAATGCACGGTATATCTGGAGACAGCACACACCCCTGCATAACCTCACTATCCATCCTTCTTCCCATGTAAAATTTTCTTATATTCTGATATTTAAGCATTAAAAAAACCCAACATTGCATTTTCAATATGTTCAGAACATTCCGAGTCCTAATTTTATAAAATGAAAGCATCATCCATCAAATGGTGGCAAAACAAAAGGACTAGGAGCGCAGCATAGTGTTTAAAATAAACTTTTAATTATCACTTTCGAATACATAAACAAAACTGAGTACAATACAATAAACACTTAATTGGATTTGAGAATATCAGCAAGCAAACTCCAACACTTGCAAACAAACAAACAAACAACAACCAAGTCTTATCCCACTAAATGGGATCGGCTACATGGACAAATTCCAATACTTGCAATAGTGAAAAATAAACATCAAAGATTGATAAGCTAACTGAAGAACTAGGTTAATATCCAGGGCAGAAGCACTGAATGTACCACAGTATCCATATAAACATGAATTAGATTTTCGTACCACATCAATTGGTACAAACACAGATTGAGCAAAAAGTGATGATGTCATGCCTGCAAATCCATTTGCTAAGGCAGCCTGAGTAGTTTCAGATAGTCCAAATGGTTTCACCATTTTGAAGGCATACACCTTTGTGGTCTCTAGAACCGACATGAATATGATTCTGGCCGGTATTGCACCAGTGATAACCGTACCAAATCCTTTATACAGACCAGGAATTCCATCTGTTTTAAGTAATCCTTTTGCAACAGAAAAGGCATTTTTCTCTACAGCCCCCTTAGTTGCAACCTGCAGCCTAGTTTTCACAACTGAAACCGGATAAAGTGCTACTGTAACACCGGTAAAGAGTCCAGCTCCTACCACATAGAACTTAGTCTTATCTAGCCTGCATAATTGAGAGAACTTAATTAGGACATAGAGCTTGTAGATGCAGAATTAATCATAATACCATAAACTCAAAATGAATTGGATGTTTGGATGGCCCATCAATTGGATCAAAATTGTGTTGAAAAACCACATCAACTCAAAAGATCTAACTAGTTAGTTCATTATTTTCAAGTTTTATTGCATTGGGACGTGGTTTTCCTCCGTGATTTGGTTTTCTAAACTGAATCTAAACCAGTTTATCAAATATCCGCCACGGCTCGTCGCAATGGTAAATATTGGCCGATATTGCAAGTTTTTCCGCCATAACCTGCTATGACGGTGCCGCAAAGCAGCAGGTATGACGGTATTTTAGCTCTCTGCCATGGACCGCCATCCGCCATCAACAACACTGATCTCGTCGTGATGGTAAATATTGGCCGATATTGCAAGTTTTTCCACCATAACCTGCTATAACGGGGCCGGAAAGCAGCAGGTATGGCGGTATTTTAGCTCTCTGCCATGGACCGCCATCCGCCATCAACAACACTGATCTAAACAGATATTGATTCTGTCGAAAATTGAATTGAATAGTGAATTGAATGTAAAGTGATTATGTTTAAGTACATTATAGTACAAGTGGGGTGGGTGAACAATAAACTCCTAGCTAAAAATCAATTGTTGGGAAAAAAAGCTCCAAAGTCTAGCCTCAAGATAGAATCAATTCTAAAGGCAAAATCTATTGTATTCCAAAACAAGGAAACGTCTCAAAACCAATACTACGTATCTAAAATCAATTTTTCCTCTACCAAATAAAAAAGTCACAATATCCCTAAGATACATATCGGTTAAAGTTTCATCTAAGAACAAGTTAGAACCTCTCTAGCACCGGCACGTCCGAAAAAATGTGTGTCCGTGTTAGTGTCCGTGTCCAAAACTGACACGGACACTTCATAGGTTAGAACAACATACATAAATTCAAGAAGAATGAAATCACACAATCACAACTTTTTTCAGAAAAATTCCTATCATGATACTGCCTATTTAATCGACAAATTCATAATCTTTTTTCCTGTTTTTCCACCTATCAACAACTTATCCTTTTGTTAATTCCCAGAACCATAAACCCTAAAATCATGCATATAAATATATTGAACCAATTTTCAACCGAATAATCGATATCTTAAAATACATCAAACACAAAAAAAAAAAAAAACATAATCAAGCAAAAATAAATCCAGAAATTAACAAAAAACAATGAAAAATTAACTGAATAATCAAGAAGAAGAAATGAAGAAAAATACTTGTCCCAATTAATTTCGGCTTGACCGAAAGAATGCGCCATTTGATTGTTCAGCTATTGTTCAGAAAAAGGAACAAAATTGCATCGCCAATTCGTAGTTTCGTTGTTGTTACGTTGATGAAGATGATGATGTTGATGATTGGATTGAAGTACTATTGTGAATTGTAATGAAAATAGAGGGAAAATGAAAATATTGTTATGTGGAACTGGTAGGTTTAGGTTGAGGAAGGTAATTGGTGAAAAGGCTGCGTGAACGCCGTGTTTCTGGAAAGGAAAATGCTCGCAGGGTTTCAGATTTTGATTTTGCGAAGATTTTTACTCTTTGACTATTTTGTACTTCTAGGAATGATTTTTATTCAACGAACAAATTCAATTTTTCTTTTACTTGTTGCACATATTTAAACGGCAAATCCTTAGGGCAGTGTTTTAAAAATTGGACCGGACATCAAATTGGTGAGGGTATTAGGTCATTGGTTTATTAGTCGAACCACAGGGGTCACTGGTCGAACCGCATGACTAAACCGGGTTAAACCGGATAACTCGGTTGAATAGACCGGTCGTTATAATAAAATTATATAGATATAAAATCTGTCGAACCGGATGATTCAGTCCCTACAAAAATTATATAGGTATTAAATTTTTTGAAAACATTATATTATAAAAAAGTTCACAAATTCATAATTTAAATTCAAATTTTACACAGGTATCACACACAATCAAATAGTACATTAATTATAAAATATAAACAAAAGTTTAATCACAACATAATTTAATTGAATAATTTATAACAAATTAATTCTATTGTCTACTAAATTTAATTTCAATAAAAGAAAAATTGTTTCAATATTGGGATCTTCTTTTTTAATATCAAAATCATCGGTAACAAAATCAACTGTATCTACAATCATTTTTTTTATTTTAATTTTTAATTAAAATAGTCAAAATGACATTGTTTTAATTTTTTAAAATAAAAAAAAAATTAAAAAAAATTAAAAAATGCATTTAAACCACCGGTTCACAAAAACCGTCGATTTTCCCGGTTTTAGCGGTTTACACCGGTTTTGACCAGTTCACACCGGTTCAATGACATTCTCGATCCAGCTATTGAACCAGACCGGTTACCTGGCCGGTTCCCGGTTCAACCGGTCCGACCGGCCGGGCCGGACTGGTTTTTAAAACATTGTCCTTAGGTACTCGTGATAGGTACCCTAACTTTAGTATAAATTAATTAAAAAATATAAAAGGTAACATCGTAGTACGTAATTTTGTTTGATTGGAACGGCTCTATCGTTTGGTTCCCTTAGAGCGGGTCTTATGTGCATGCATGCGACTTATCTTCAGTATAACCAGTAGCAAGTGACTGACCCAAAATGCGGAGGAAGTGTTGTAGGATCCATCTCTGAAATAGGGAAATTAAATAGTTAGTTCTGGAATCAAAATAATTAATAAAGGCCACAAAGACAAAGAAGTTATACTGTCATGAGTGACATGCTGCTGGTCATCTGCTTAGTATTCCACTTAATTCCTTCATCTAACTTCGTATTTAAGTAATTCAGGCAAGCAGCCCCCAAGTTCCACCAGTGGATCGTCTCAAAATCATCAAAATATCGCAGGTACATGATATCGGTGTAAGTGACACTAGTGTCCACAAACATTTGTGTGCCAACAAGATACAAAAGATATGCTCTCATAGCAAACCTCCTGTGAATGGTAACCTGCTCCGGATCACCATGAGCCTCTCCTGCACGTCTTATCTAATCCGTGAACACCTGACCCAAATAACTATACCTGGCGTGGCAACCACGGGTTTTATCAATCTCTCTAAGAGCACTTTGAGGGGTAACTCCTAACTTCTCATGATCCAAGAATGTCCCTCTAATCGGAAGATGCAGCAGACATGCGACATCGTCGAGGGTAATCGTCATCTCACCATGTGGTAGATGAAACGACGACGTCTCATGGTGCCACCTCTCAACGAAAGCGTTAATCATACCCCAATTGACCCATGTTGTATCCATAATGGGCCAATTCTTTTAATCATGTAAGTTGTAAAAGCTCATCAAACCATGGTTCAACAGGGGGTACGAGTCTACTTATCTCCTGCCCATGGTTAATGACCTTGAGCGTATCACATTCTTGCATAAATATTTTGACGGATTTAATCAACAAACCAAAATTCAAAATTCTTAATAAAATTCATCACAAATGTAATAGAAATCAAAATTCAAAATACATACATGTCCGTCCCAGGTACATCTAGCAACATGATTAGGATAAATAGGAAGAATGGATAAATCAGGTGGTCCTCCTCCAAAAGCCTAAGGCGCCGCAGGTGCAGCCTGTGCAGGTGCAGGCTCAGGTGCCGCCTCATTAGCCGGATTAGGTGCTTGGGATGACTGAGGAGCCGCCCTAGGTGTCGTTTGGGACTGAGGTTGTGATGCAGGTTATGGTTGGGCCTCTGGTGTCGCTTGAGAACCGGACGTCTCCCCCGCCTCAAATACACTCAGTGGAGAAGTGCGTCTATGGGAGGACGGGGGCGAAGACAGATGAATTGGAGAATCCTGCCTGCTGCGGGAGGACGATGTAGTAGGAGTAGAAGCAAGAACACTTGAGGCTGAAATTGTAGGAGGTGCATATGGTACGGCCTGCCTAGAGGCAGGAGGAGGCTGGGTTGCCTGACTCCTTTCTCTCTGCACAGAAGCATGTTGTGCAACTCTTTCGTACTCAATCGAGATGCTCTCTCACTCATTGCTCTTGTAGAAGTACGAAAAAATGTTAACTTAAGGACCAGTGTTCAAAACAAAGTTGAAAACAGATATAGACAAAAACTAGAAATGCACTTGCGGTTTTGTTCTTGCTAAAACCAAAAATGCATTTCTGGTTCCTGCTGCAATTACAGAAGTACTTTAATGGCTTCCCTGTCCCCCAAATGAGCTTACAGAAAACGCATTGATCATGAAAATGACATTGCCAACACCTTTATAATGATTCCTAATATTGATAACAAGCTACAAAATCCCGATTTCTAACCTAAATCACACATTTGAGCGGATTTTATATAAACTCTAAAAAGTTCAAAAACAACTTACTTGATTGATTGTGGTTGATTGTCCTTGATTGATTGTGGTTGGATGCTTCAGAGACTGATGCTTTATGATTTCTAACAACTTGATAGCAAATGTGGTTGATTTGGTGAAAATGAGATTGAGAGAGTTTTGTGTTTTTTGTGGTTGATTTTGAAAGTGATACTGTAATGGGAGGGGAAGAGGCAACGCGCCTTTTAGTTAGTTCATAAACCGAAAATATATTTATGGTTCTAAATTGTAGTTATATTTCATGTGGTTGGATGCTTGAGAGATTGATGCTTGGTGATTTCTAACAACTTGGTTGCAAATGTGGGTGATTTGGTGAAAATGTGATAGAGAAAGTTTTGTGTTTTTGTGGTTGATTTTGAAAGTGATATTGTAATGAGAGGGGAAGAGGCAGCGCACCTTTTAGTTAGTCCACAAACCAAAAATATATTTACGGTTCTAACTCGTAGTTATATTTCACGTTACTACACAACTCTTCCAAAGTAATTCATGGCTAACATGGTGCAAACCGGAAATATATTTCCGGTTTTCAAGGGCATTTTTGGAATTTTGCATGGCGCGCTAGAAAAGCATGGGGTGTGTTAGCTGGTAAAATCGACGCCACGTTGTTACTAATGAAAAGAGGTTGAGAAAGTCGTAAGCCTTCGACACAGTTTAACATGTCTCTTCGGTATTCGTCGAAGTCGCCTTTGTAAGGAAAGATGGTAGACATGGACTTAGAAATATTTTCTAAGTTAAATATTTAGTTCGGCAAAGGAGGTTACTTCGACGGAGAGGTTAAGTTGGAGCGAAAGCATAATTTTTATTTGTCCTGATCTGTTGTACCTTAAAGACACGTGGAGCTTCAGGACGAGGGAGAAACATGAATAACGCAACGTAGCGTGCTCTGGTTGAAAGACCGTTAGAAACGGTTGTATCGAATTAGTTTATATATGGATCTTAATGTGTAGACTCGGGTGTTTGTTTTGTACAAAGTCTCATTAAATTCATTCAAAGTATGTGTGTGTGAGAAACGAGTCATTTTGAGAATGTATGTATAGATACACCATTTTCATTCTTTTTACAGTTTTATATAACTAACTTTTCCAGAATCTTTAAAGTTCGTATCATTTACATTATTGCAATTTATTTTACAATTGCTTTTACTTTATTTTACTCTTTTTACAAGTCATTATGTTACTTTAAGGATTCATGTAAATCAAACAAACTATGTTTATAGTTTCTGTCGAAGTGTTCTTCATCATAAACGAAATATATCAAACATAAAACACAGGTCCTAGGATTAATCTAATCGATTCTGTGAGTAACCAAAAGTTTAGTATTTTTTGGAGGACTAGCGCTTGTTTACCAATTTTCACGGTAAACAGGATGGAATAAGAAATTCCCAAATTCTTTACTTCTCTATATATGTAAATATTAAAAATGGTTTCTAGTGATATATTTGTAAATGATCTATTAAGGGTGGGGGTTACAATCCCAATAAGAGGTGACTCCTATTGTCAGCAATTAAGGACAATCTCGCCATAAGCGCTCCTTACACACCAGTTATGAGAAATCGTCGTGTCTTTTTAGAAAATCAAAATTCAACAATCCACCACTGGCTAAGTAGGCAGTTATCGTTTTCAAGGAAACCCTAACTCTAGGCCCAAGAGCCTATATAAATATCCCTTCCCTAGCACGAGAAGAGATCGATCGAAATACATATGATATACTCCCTAAAGCTACAAAGTTTCTCACCTCACGTGAGTTTGCTTTCTCATCGCCGTAAACATCATCAAGTAGGGTCTCTCACCACTGTGAGCAAAGCCTAACACACAGAAAATTATTAAGACCTCTGACACTCCTACCATAATAGGGGTGCCATACATTTTGTACTTTTTGACAAGTACAATGGCCCCGTCATGGGGCATAGTAAAACTAACATGGGCCACACTTTCATCATCACCATTTTCACCACCTTCCTTTAAAAATAGCTAATAAAGACTCAGCCTCTGTGGTTAACACCATATTCAGAGGTTTCACCGGCAGAAGAAACAAAAAAAAATATCTTTCCTCATCCCCCCCTCGGGTGATATGCCACCGATGAAAACAATTGTGGTCACTGTGGGCCCCAAAAAAGGAAAAGATAATGGTGAAAAAAGGAGAAAGACAAGAAGGTAAAATGATTGTTCAAAGTATTTGTCTCTAGAGGCTATCATTTCATTACTTATATCACTCGATGGTTCATGTGTAGAAAGACACTCTCCGAAGGAACTCTAAAGAGAAAGATTATAGAGTTGATGGAAGTAGATAAGATGGGAGAATCATCGTCAAACGAGAAGCCGGAGCGGCCTATTTTTGGATTTAAGGATAGTAAGAATATATGAGGCTTTCAAATGAGACCTTACCCTTAGTGACGGCCACCATGGCCAGCTTTGATGTGTCAAGGATCCTTATTAATGAAGGAAGCTCATATGATATTATGCATGTTAAACTTTTCAAGAAGTTACCCCAAAAGAAGGATAAATTATCACCCTACATATACATTGATTTGCTTGCCTTCAACGAGTCAGATACCTTTTAGGAGGGCTTCATTGAGGTTATGATGACTTTTAGAGAAGGTAGAGATGTTAGGACGATGGATATTCAATTCATGGTAGTTCCTTGAAAGAGTCTTTATAGTTTCATCTTTAGGAGAAATTTTGCAGCAACCCTCGATGTTGTTGCTTCTACTATCCACCTGAAGATAAGATGTTGTAACGTTCCTGGTGAACCATTTATTATATGTGCGGGCCTTGAAGGATTGTGTCGATGCCAGAAATTCATGCATAGAAACCTAGATGCATATACCATCCAATAAAGGGAGAATATAAAAGAGGTCAGTTCTTCAAACAACACCCCATATATGTCATCATCGCAGACTTCGAAGCACCTTTATATGATACCATGTTTGAGGATGAACATAACTCAAAGATACATCTCCCTATCGAGGCTAATCTCCCCAATTTTGTGACGGATAGTTCATATCCATTTAGCTTGACGATAATCCAACATGAATAGTAAAAGAAATCAATGCATAGAAACCTAGATGCATCTGCCACCCAATAAAGGGAGAATGTAAAAGAGGTTAGTTCTTCAAACAACACCCATATATGTAATTATCTCAGACTTCGGCGCACCTTTATAGGATACCACGTTTGAGGATGAACACAACTCAAAGAGACATCTCCCTATCGAGGCTAATCTTCTCAATTTCGTGAATTTAGCTTGACGATAATCCAACACGAATAGTAAAGATTGGAGGTAACCTTCCAAGTTTTGTGAAGGAGGATCTGGTCAAATTTCTCAAAGAAAATATTGACATGTTTGTGGTTTTCCCTTGAAAAATAATTGACATTCATCCCAACTTTTCCTGCCACCATTTAAACATTGATCCCTCCATTTGGTATGTCGCCCAAAGAAGATGATGTCATTCATTAGAGAAGATCAAAGCAACCAAGAGCAACGTCAATGGACTCTAGGAAAATTTTATTTCAAAGCTCAAGTATATAGAATGGTTGTCCAACGTAGAGTTGTTCAACAAAGTATCTAGAAAGTCGTGCATGTGCATTAAATACACTGAATTTTACAAAGCATGTCCAAAAGGTTCATATCCCTTTCTCAATATCAATAAGTTAGATGTCAATTTTCTAGGGTACAAAATATTATCATTTATAGTTGCATGTTGTGACTAGAACCAGATTCTCATGCATGAGAAAGATAAAAATGAGACAACCTTCATGAGAGAGCCTGCCAATTATATGTATGATGCGATTCTATGTAATTTGTATGCCCATGGAAGAAAGTTCTCCAGTCTATATTGTTAGACGATAGGCTACGAACTAGAGGGGATTAATAGATTGCAAATGAAAATTTCTTATTAATTTTTTTTTGAAAAATATTTAACTATGGCGCATGGAAACAATCCCGGATCGATAATCGTCTATCCTAGACCGTTATCGAAAAGACCATATCCGTGTTAACCGATAGAACGAATACGTAAGATGAGAAAAACAATAAATATATTTTCAGCGAATACGCTTGAATAAAAATCACACAATCTTCTTAATCCAAAGGAAAGGAGTGCTTATGTTGACTCCATGTCAAATGTTGGCTTCTTTGTTGGTTAGATTGTTCTTTGTCCATAGCTTTTACCAGATGCTTTAGGATAGTCTCTTCATCTCATGTCCATCTTCTTAAATTTTCAAAATCTTCTCCCTCCTTTTCAAAACCTTCTTTGTTTTCAAACTTAAACTTTTTGCAATAAACCTTAACTTTTATCAAGTGATCATGATTTTCATTTAAAACCTTTTGCCATTTGGCTTTTCATTTCAGAATATTTTCAAAAGATTAGGCATGAGTAATTGTCATAGTTGAGATGTAATTCTCATATCTTCATGATATTGATTGATATGTTGTTGATTCTTTTCAACTTGAAAGAGCTAGTGGCATACTTGTTGATTTCTATCCAAGTTGGAGCCTTTGTTTCACTTGTGATGTAAATATCCATCTGTTCTCATGTTCATGACTGATGGTTGAGTTTTCTCCTCTAAGATGACAAAGTGTCTCTTCATTTTAAAACAAACCATTATGTTTGTTTATGAGCAGAACTACAAATGCTTTAATTTCTCCTTTGCACAAAGGAGGTATGTAAGCATAAGATGCAACGTCTTGCCGAGCATAATTAAAAAACCATAAAAATGTTATTTTCTCATCTTATTCCTCTTTTGTACACAACTCTTTTGTTTTAAAATTGATTTCAAAAAGGTTCATGTGGAGTACCACAGATGTGAGGGGTGCTAATACCCTCCCCTTACATAACCAACTCCCACACCCTTTTCTCTTTGTTTTATTAGTTTTATTTTAAAACTTCTTTGGGTTTTATTCGCTATTTTCCCATTCCTTTGGAAACAATAAAGATCGGTGGCGACTCTTGCTTTATTTGTGAGTTAAGTTAATCAATAGCTTAATCTATGATATTTTAGCCACGACAATAGGTCCAATGTACACAAATGCTAGGTCCTAGTTTTGACATCATTCAAAATATCTAAAAGGATAGTGCACTCACATACTCCCCATTTTTTATGATGGAAAAACTCACAAAGTATTTGTTGTCTTTATCACAACTCCTCCTGAATATGTGCACCTTCCCTTTAGCACATAAAAGACTTTGTTCTTTGTTCTTGCACAACTTATCCCCCTTTAATAATATTGAAAAGAGAAAAAGGTTATACAAACGTAAACTCACATATAACACATATAAAAAACTCCACTACGCCGTACAAGGGCTTTCACAGCGCTTTTTTTGGCCTTTAACAGCGCTTTAAAGCGCTGCCAAAGCCAGCGCTGGCGTAGGCTACGAAAGCGCTTTTAAAAGCGCTCTGGTAGACCCCCCCTTTAAGAGCGCTTTCCTGGAAAAAGCGCTCTTGTAGGACCCCCTATAAGAGCGCTTTCCTGGAAAAAGCGCTCTGGTAGACCCCCCTTTAAGAGCGCTTCTTAGTAAAAGCGCTGGCAAAGACCAGTAAAAAAGCAAAAAAAATTAAAAAATTACGCAGCATACAAAAGCGCTTTTGGAAAAGCGCTCTGGTAGGCCCCCCTATGAGAGCGCTTTTTCCAGAAAAAGCGCTCTCATAGGGGGGCCTACCAGAGCGCTTTTCCAAAAGCGCTTTTGTATGCTGCGTAATTTTTTAATTTTTTTTGCTTTTTTACTGGTCTTTGCCAGCGCTTTTACTAAGAAGCGCTCTAGTATGTGGACCTTTAAGAGCGCTTTTTAGAAGCGCTGTAGTTGCTAAATGAGGTATTTTTATGTGCAGCCTATAATTTAATCCTCCCAGTCGACCTGTAATGTTTTCGACCTGTAATATTTTCGACCTGTAATATATTTTCGACCTGTAATATATTTTCGACTATATTATTTCAGCCATCAGTAAGACAATATATATACTAATATATACCATTATAATATCCAAAATTATATATATACATCATTACAAAATTATATATATACATCATTACAAAATCAACAATATTATAGTTCAAATCTGCATGAAAAATAGCTTAATATAAAATTGACACAATTCCTCTTTGATTTCTTCTAACTTTAGCTTCGAGTACCCAGCAGCACGGAATTCGTCAAGGTACTATAAAACAAAAACATAATATGAATAATATATTTAGGTAAATGTAATAAATTATATGAAATTATCTTAAGTTATAACTTTATACCGTGGGAGGAATCTCTAATTGATTCGCCTGAATGATTTCTTTCATAAACCTCAATACAAAGTATCCGCAGTCTGAACTGTTACGCTGTAGCGGACACTACATAGAAAAACAAATAAGATTCTATATAAGTTGTCTTGTTTTACCAAGTAGCATAAATATTATAAGCAAATTTGTGAAAAGTAATGTACCTGCACTTCGATCCAGGTGATGTTGTTTGATTTAGTCCGGGATACCTGTGCGTCCCGTTGACTACGGAATACTTGTATTGATCTAATTAACAAATATATAAAAGCATATGTTTAGATCAATCCCACAAATAAGTAAATATATAAATATACACGAATATATATTTAGAACGATCCCACTTACAAATCAACGATTTCCTTCATGGCCGGATAATTGGTCCATTCACCCTTTACCGAATTCAGATAATACACGACTTCCCTTATCGGGTTGATAGCAAGCAGCAACCAGTGTGCTCTATAAATTAAAACAATAGGTTATATGAAAATATTGCTATACACTAAAGAAACAGAGATTAGATGAATAAAGAATGAGAAACTAACCCTACTGGTCGGGTATTATACGCCCAAAGATGCAGACATTCTGTATTGCCGGTGGACATGAATCTATCGACTAAGCGCTGTCTAACAGATTCCGGATCCGAAACAATTTCCATTCCGCTGCAATGGGCGGAAGACACGAACCGGAATCTGTTAGACAATGCAGTCCCGCGCAACACTCTGTCATACAACAACCTTAAATAAAAACATAATAAACATTAGATTCTTTTCATTGAAAAGTGTAAATAAATTATATTGTGGGACTAATTAAATAATATATCGGATGAGTGAATATTACCGGATGTATGAATGCATATTACTGACGCCTAGTTGATCTTGGTTAAAAATCTCTTGCAAGTCATCAATTGTAATATGTGACTTGAACTCAATACCGAAGACACTTTCATCCATATCGATTTCCCGTAAAGCACCGTCCTTCATATCGGACATATCAACCATTGTTGCGAGTGTCGCCCGGTATCGAGGCACAAAAGCACCGCCTTTTCTTGCCGCTTGCTTCGGAGGACCACTGGGTGGTACACTACGAACCTGCTGCGTCACTTGTTGTGACTCCCGAGCGGATGCCTAAAAATCATATAAGTTAGGTAAAATATAAAATCATGCATATTTTGATTCAGATTATATATTAACACTTTAAATGTACCTCTTTTAGCGATGCAACAGACTCCTCCTCCTGTAAAATCCCTTTACCCTTAATTGCGGGTTTTATAGGAGCAGTCTAAAAATAAAATGTAAAACATAATTAATAAACGGTTTAGAATTGACATTCGAAAACTAAATGATTCATAATCGTTTTCAATTTACCTCATCACTAATGGTAATGAGCTCCGAGGGCCATGCAACAAACGATCCTATTGCATCTCGCAGCAATGTCGTCTCTGAGACCATGTCAGGTACCGGTAGAATCGCATCACGATCTAATACAACATCCACCGATACTTTCAGGTGTCCATCCGGGAGCGGTCTGTGGTGAAGTAAATCTCCCGAAGTGTTGTGCACTTTTCCCTTGCCAACTAGTCGATAATTCGGTTCCGATAAGTATAGTTGGCAAGATGAAATGCCCTAAACCAAAAGTAAATATAAAGTCATTATCATTAATAAAATAGAACAATTTAAAAGGAAAAAAAATTATAATTACCTCGGGAAATTTCCTTTGATAGTTGATACTAGCCTTATCACTAGTTTCTTTCACCGATGAAGTGTTGCACTTTTCTCTCATATACACTTCTTTATCTCTTTGCAATTCAGAGACTTGTGCTTGCAATTCCGCCAACTTTTGCAACACTTCTTCATTTGAAGGATTTCTTCTCCTAGGACTCTTGTAAAAAGAGGTTGGAGTCACACCATGACCCTTACCCCTCACCCGACCGGGATACTCGGGAGCATCTAGTACTCTACTAAGTACGCTCTCCTCACCGGTGGATGCCGATTGCGACAAGGTCTCCTGTAATTCATTTACATTTAAATAATTATTAGTGGAGATAAAAAGTCATTTATATATTAAAAAACATTTGATTTAATTAAAGACACAGTATTATACTTACACATTCAGTATAAACTCTCTGAACATCGGGATCGACAGCGTGATTCTTGCCCACACGAGCTTCCTTCCACAACACATGTACAGGAAGTGAAGCTTCCTCACTTTTACTCTCCTCCAACTATGCATTGACACAAACGATAAAATCGTCAATTAAAACATGCACATGTAGACAATTAATTAAATCGAATTTCTATTTACTTACAATTTTATCCTCTAAGCGTGCATATCCCAAACGCCCTTTTTTGTATGGATACGCGGGTTTGGATGCTCTCTCCCTATTCGTGGCACTCTTTTTCTGAAAAGCTTCATCTCTTTGCTTTACAAACTCAGCCCAATCTGCTTCATCAATGAAGGTCGCATACTTTGTTGGCCGTCCCGGTGCATCTTCAAGAAATTTTCCATCTTTATCCTTAAGATAGGTGTTTGTCAAAAAACTTTTCCACCCTCTATATCTCTTGCCGGCCAAACTAAGTATGTAGCTTTTACGTTCATCTGGTATCTCAAAAGTCCTCTGCAAAAAAACGTACGCATAGTGTGTTAGTATAAATAATTTAAACAATTTATCGTCAAGATAATAACAACAATTAACCATATATGATATATACCTGAAGCTCTTCCCAAATCGCTTGTTTTTTCTCCTCCAATTCTAAATTTTTCGTTTTCGATTTCCAGGTAGCTATGGAGACCGGAATATGCATACGGACAAGTGTACCAATATAACTTGTCAACTTTGCAGAATTAGGACCAATTGGTTGTTTATCAGAATTCCATTCCAATCGGTATACTAATCCTTGGTCTCTATGTCGTATGATACTCCTCATAATAGTGATGCCTCGTGCAACCTCTTTTGCTTCAGTATCAGGTGGAGCATTTGTATCCGAAGCAACTCTTTCTTGTGAGTTTTCTTGTAAGTTTTCAGGTGGGTTTTCAGGTGGAGCATCTCTATCTGAAGCCATTGAACCTGTATCAAACAAACTAAAGCACATTAGTACACTATTAATAAGCTAACAATCTATACAAGTCAAATGGAAGTCAAACCATGCATGTACAAGTAAATCGGAAACGAAATCGGTACAAATCAAAATAAGCGTAAAAAAGAAAGTTATCGGAATTGAACGAAATTTACATGGCTATGGTAAAACGTCGCCACGGACTCAAAAACAAAGTCGGTTTTCCGAAATTCAGACCCTAAGCCCGACTTTTGATTACGGGCAGAAGCAAAACCGATAAAAAAATAGTCCCGAAATGTAAAGATAAGTGCATGAGCAGCTCCGGAATCGTCAAAATAGTATAGTTACATGTAAAGAAGTCAACAAGCGGATACATGGTTCAAAAGTTATGTACAAAACGAGAATATGCACCAAATTGAATAAAACAAATTAGTCTTCCTCATTAATTCAACTCTCATAAGGTATATATTATTACTATTATTATATATTATTTATTATTTAATTTCTCTATGTGCTGTCATTCTCATACTTTACAGTACTTGGCATCCTTGAACAAGCCAATTTATTGTACAATATATATATACCATCACTCTCAATCTCATACACACACAACATATATATCATAGAGTTATTATATATAAATAAAAGTATATAATATATATTTTATCAAATTCCAAAATCTATATAGCTATGTATGTACTAGCTAGGGTTATTGTTGTTGTTATTATATAATTTATATTCAGTTTTATGCCCAAATATATGATGGGCATCGGTTATTATATAATTTATATTCAGTTTTTTTCTGATAAGTCCCTTGTTGACAACTCCAAATTCTCTCTTCGACATCAAGATACTTTTCCAAATGTTAGATTTAGCATGAGGCTCACACTTGGTATCAACACTAAACACAAATCTTTATTTATGTCACAAATGGAGTTATTTAAGCGTACAGTATGTGACACCGGTGGACAATTTTGGCTTATCCGACCAAACAAAGTTTAAGATACTAAGGAAATAATCAGTACTCTCAATTGTACTATAAACACTTCCAAATCTTATGATCCAAAACAAACAAAATATAAATGATTAAACTCAACAAAACATTACTCATACATTTTGCACAACACTTCAAACAAACAAATAAAATAACTTATTCTTTTGTGATCTTAAATAAATTAAAACTTTCATAGACTCATGTATAGCTTTATACTAGAAAATTATATTCTTTTGAATTATTACAGTAACTAACTACACTATTAATCTTATAATGGCTTAAACATTGAGCAATTCTGCACCTCATTTCAACTACAGCACTGGCAATTCTAAAGAAAGTGGAAGTACATGACAAAAGAAGGAAGATAAATATAATAGAAGTTTCATCAAATTCAGAATCACAAGCTGAATACACTTCTCTTTTCCAACAGAACTCAAAACCCTATCAAAGGCCTTAAGAAAAGAGCATTCCATCAAATTCAGAATCACAAGGATACATTGATACATCTAGGGTTTTGTTAAAAGCTATGAGAAGTGTGATACCTGGGTGGCGCAAAGCAAGTTGCTACCAGAGGAGAAGAGACGGAGACGAAACGATGGTGGTGGACGGAGGAGAAGAAGTTCGCGCGATGGTGGTTGACGGAGGACCGACGACGGTGAGGGGTACTGGGGTTTCTGGTTCGCGTGCAGAGAGAAAAAGAAAGAGAGAAAGTGAGAAACAGTAGAAGCGTGTTTTTGGTTTTAATTTTAGTAATAAGGCTACTAAAGCGCTTCTGGAAAGCGCTCTCATAGCCTGGGCTATACCAGCGCTTTTGACAAAAAGCGCTCTCATTAAACACCCCTACCAGAGCGCTTTTGAAAAGCGCTTTCGTTCCCCCCACGTTCCCCCCACCTACCAGAGCGCTTTTGTAAAGCGCTTTCGTACCCCCCCCTACCAGAGCGCTTTTGAAAAGCGCTCTCATAACCCCCCCTACCAGAGCGCTTCTTAAAAGCGCTTTCATACCCCCCCACTATTAGAGCGCTTTTTTAGCGTGTTTTTTAATTTTGTCTTTAGCGAAGCCTATGCCAGCGCTTTTCCTAAAAGCGCTTTCGTAGGGGTGCTGCTAAAAGCCAAATTTGGCGTAGTGCTCAGAGGTATTGCAAAGATTAAAGGATTCCTAATAATAGCACTCACATGGAATGATATCAAGGTGAAAAAGCATAGACATAAATAAGCAACAGTTCAAACAAAGCCAATAGTAGTTCATTACAAACATAACCTTGTCAGGGCAGAATTTCCATAAACCAAATACATAAAAACAACGAGTCATGCAATCTAGACAAACAGAGATGAAGGTCATTACAAACTGTATGAAAATAAAATGAAATGCATGCAACATGAGATGAAATATTTTGTCCACAAAACCTGCTAACTTAGTGTTCACGACCCCTAAGGTGACCTTGATGGTGTTGGTTTTCTCACCTTGGTTGTGTTCTGTTGAAAGTATTTGTGGGTAAATATTTTCTGTAATATATCGTATCCACAGGGATTGGTTAATATCACTGCCGTTCTATAGTTGTTTATTTTGAGTTAAGAAATTTGGCTTGGTTTGTTTTATACTAATAATAATATCAAAAGCAAATAATAAAATAAGAGCAAGTAAAGGACTTTGTGTTAACAATTAAAGAAAGATGTTGAGTCTTTAGGGTTCATCAACCTAATCCTATACAATTATCAATTAATTCACAATAGAACAATCCTTTGAATCATTATCTTCACTTATCCTCAAACAAGATTCCATGTCTGCAAATCAAATTAGATAACTTTTACCGGTATGAGATTCGATCTCTCCAAATCACAATAACGATAATAGTAATTAAGAACGATAATTATGAAAACCCAATTACAATTCCATCTCTGCAAATTGCAATTGAATCAATATAGTAACCTAGGGCAAAAGTTAAATCTTTTCTTTCGATCAAAGATTCAACAATGATGTAAATTAAAAGCAAGGTTTCTTATTGATAATAAATTCAAACAATTGTTCACAGGGATTAATCAATGGTAATGTATATTCATAGGTTAACTACTACCTTAGACTCAACAAGAGGGATTTAGCTCTCCATAGACATGAAGAACATACAAGAATCAATGGAGGAATTCATCTTCATCAATAGAATGCCTTCAATTGGTAAAGAATCCACCTTCTATTGTTATTCTCAGCTTCAGAATCAGATAGCTCTCCTAATTTCGCTCCCACAAAAAGTATGTCTAACCACTTGGAAACTAGGGCTTTAAAACAGAACTTTTGGGCTTTTAACGCCGCGGCCGCGGCGCGGCAACGGGCTGGCGCGGCGCGCCCCTCAAACAGAAGTATTTTCGCGGCGCGCCTAGGAACTCTCGCGGCGCGCCCTTTGTACTTTCCATCTTTTTCTTCAGCCTTTGAGACTTCCAGCTTCCTTTCCTCCTCATGTTCTTCTTAAGTTCTTATTCAGCTCAAAACCTGCAACAATAACACCCACAAGTGATTCGATTTGCTTTACACAAGAACTAAACTTATTCAGTTCAATTATTAATAAAAACCTATGGATTCATCACATTTTTGCATTGGTTTAGAGAAGAAATCACTTATATTAACACATGAATTTACCATTAATTTACTCCTAACAAACTCTCCCCAACTTAGAGTTTTGTTTGTCCCTAAACAAAATTACTTACCTCCAACAAAGTCTACCGACAATCATGCAACAAGTTTTTCAAAAAGTTTTTCTCAAGTGGTTCAATCCAGTAACTAAGTCAAATACTCCTCTTCTACCTGCAAACTCAGAATATACACATGAAACAAACTTTGAAAGCAAATTAACTCCAGAAGTTCAAAACACTACACAATTGTAATTGAATCAGCACTAATCACTCTCATCAAGAAGTATGATGAATAAAAGAGGGGTTAAACACTCATCCACACAATTAAATCAACAAAGATCCATATCATACGTTCACCGAATTGCTAGCATCAAGTCCTGTGAAATCTGAGAATCAGAAGGTCTTTCTCGGGTTGTAATGCGGTTTAGATTCAAAGAAAAGAAGATAATCAAGGGTTGTTCCTAATCTAGGGAAGCATCCAATTCATAACTTATTTCTTTTTCTCTAAAACTCCACTTCCTTTACCTGTTCATCGTTTTCCATTCGTAGCTTGGTTTTTCTTTTTCACTTTTTTTTTCAACAACCGTTATATTCTAACGTTGTTCTTTTTCCATCACAAATGTTTTTTTTTCTTTCAAGCTACGAATTCTTTAATCTTTCACCAATTTCCACATGTACTTACTCTTCTTTTGAGAGTGACTCTCCCCAACTTGGAGATCAACCTGTATTTAGATTATATGAATGCTCCCCTACTTTCTAAAAAAAGTCAAAGAGAAAACACATCACCAAATTTTATGGTTGATGGTCCAAAACAAAACTTTTTATTGAGATCAAACTCACCAGGTATTTCCTTGGTGCATATTATGATACTTACCTTGACCTCAGGCTCAAAGAATGGTTAGCAAAGGATCACACTCTCACAGAAGAAGATAATTTTTACGGTGGAGTCGGCTCAAAGAACTCTCAAATTCAAACAATTGCCTAAATCATTTCCACAGACGATGCAACAACCGGTTTAGCATGATACGAACACGTCAAAAATAATTGATGGTCTCCTGCATATAGTAAACAATGGAAAGCTTTCCTCACAATGGTTAAGGCTAAGCCGATCCAACAAACAATGTACCATAAAGAACTTCTGACAGTATTTACTAACACCTTAAGTTTCATTGCACACATTACGAGTTTGAGTTTGAAAATTCATACATGCTTTGTTACTTATTGAAAAAGAAAGTGAAACTGAAAATTTTTGAACATTCACTTACTACCACTTTCATACATGTTGCTTCATTGTTGATACTTCGCTTGAGGTTCTCGCTTTGTTATGGGACTACTTACTCTAACTGGGAGCAAATAATTAAAAAAAAAAACAGAAAATTTGAACAATTCAAAAATAAATAGCTCCACCCCCCAAACTTGAACTAAACATTGACCTCAATGTTTCGTAACAAGTCCGATAGGGTGACTTACAGAGAGTAACGCAATATCAATTGCTGCCTCCTAGCTTTCACCAGACGGGTTCCCTGATTATTTCCTGAAATAAAAGCTAAACAAAACAAAACATTAAAAGTGTGGGTTACCTCCCACGAAGTGCTTCGTTTAACGTCGCATGGCTCGACGGTCCATTACCCCTTGTTTTATGGAGGGTATTTCCTTTTCCAACACTCGCTACTTTGTACTTCCATACCCACAAACTCATGAAGATAAAAAGCATGGATAGCTTTTCTCTTCACTTTATCTTCCCCATTCTTATCACTCTCCTTAGCCCTCTTAGGACTTTTGACATCATCATAATTTGGTTTCATTGGAGAAGATATGTTAGAGACTTTTTCTTGGAGGTTTTTGAGATTTTTGTTTTCTTGTGCACCTTCCGGTATACCGGTTGAATTTTTCTCATTTACCCCTGACCTGTGTTTCTTGACTCCCAGCATCTTCAAGGTTACTTCTTCATCAAATGATTTTAGCGTTAGCGTTCCCTTTTCAATGTCAAGATTACAGCGTCCTGTCGACAAAAAGGGTCTCCCAAGAAGGATCGGAGTTTCTTCATCTTCCGGAATGTCCATGATGTGGAAGTCAACAGGGAAAACAAACTTATCAACTTCTACTAGTACATCTTCCGCTACTCCATAAGATTTCTTAATAGTGTGATCGGCGAACCGTAATTGCGACTTACTTTCACTGATCTTGTCTAATTCAAGCCTTTTGAAAATGGATAACGACATTAAACTCACACTAGAGCCAGAATCGAGAAGTACCTTTTTAAATGATATATTCTTGATAGTGCATGGTATCGCCACCGCCCCAGGGTCTTTTCTCTTAATTGGGATCTTTCTTGCTGCAGCGACTATACTACACTTCTCGATTGCAATTTTTGGTTCTCCTTCTAGTGGTCTTTTTTTCGCCGACACCTCTTTCATAAATTTCTTATACACAGGCACGTGCTCCAGTGCTTCAAAGAAAGGTAAATTCACTTCTAACTTTTTGAACAAGGACGTAAACTTCCGAATGTCTTTCTCTTTTGAATCCTTCTTTGTCTCTCGCAAAGGGAGGGGTGGTTTAATCACTTGTTCCACATCTTTCTTATTTTTTTCTTCAACTGGTTTCATTGGTAGTATTACAACCTCTGGCTCTTTTAGGTTCTCTCTTATTTCCAGATCTACCTCCATCGCTATAGGGTCACCTATCTCCTCTTTCTCTTTTTCCGATTCTAAACCCTTTTGACTCCTTGTTGTAACAACATTAATTTTCTCTTGGTCTTGCGGTTTTTTCACGGTTGAGTTTGGCAAGGCTCCTTGTGCCTGTAGAGTAAGCTAATGTGTTATTTGCCCCACTTGAGTTTGCAGATTTTTAATTGCAGCTTCCTGGTTCTTCTGATTTATCACTGATGTTTGAATGAACTGATTCACTGTTTCCTCTAACTTGGATTGTCCTCCTTGCTGTTGTTGCGGTGGTTGAGTGTATGGCTGGAATGCTTGTTGTTGATACCCTTGATTCGGTGGCCTTTGTTGGTACCCTTGATTGTTATATCTTGGTGGATAACCTTGTTGGTATGGCTGGTTCTGATATTGATTCTGCCTTTGTCCTTGGTTATTGTTCATGTAATTCACTTCTTCTTCTTGCACTGGTGGACAGAATCCTGTTTGATGATCTCCCTTGCACAATTCGCACCTAGCAACTTGATATGAATTAGATACCCCGTTCAGCTCCTTGATTTGTTGTGGTAGTTTAGACATTTGTTGTGTCAAAAGTTCCACTTGTGAAGTTAGCAATTTGTTCTGAGCAAGTAGAGCATCACTGTTGTTCAACTCTAACATTCCGGGTTTCTTATCTCTTACTGTTCGATCATGATTGCCTTGACGATCATTTAGAGCCATTCGCTCTATTATCTGAGTAGCTTCTTCAGGTGTTTTGGACATGAGAGAACCACCAGCTGTGGCGTCCAAAAGTGTCTTGTTTGTAGCTGTGAGACCGTTACGGAACATATGGATTTGGTCAACGTCTGAAAAACCGTGTCCTTTGCACTTTCTCAACATAGCTTTATACCTTTCCCATGCTTCATTCAAAGATTCATTACTACCTTGAGAAAATACTGCTATTGCTGTTTTTGCTTCGAAGAATCGGTTTTGAGAGTAAAACCTTTCCAGAAATTTTTCTTCCAATGTGTTCCAATTTGTCATCACTACCTCGGGTTGATCCAGATACCAATCCTTTGCCTTAGATAGCAAAGAGTGTGGGAACAACCTCTTAAATAATGCTTCCTCATCAGCTTGAGCGACACCCGTAGTACCCGCTAACTCATAGAATCGAGTAAGATGCGTGTACGGGTCTTCATGGTCCAATCCGGCGAAAGGACTTGCACAAATCAATTGTATGATACCGGTCTTCAGTTCTGTCGGTCGCCCGTTGGCGGCAGTTCTCGCGAACTGAGGATTGAGTCTTGGACTATTAGCACATGGACCATTAGCAGCCATGTTGCCAACAGTAGGTTGTATAAAAACTTCCGGTTCTTCCTCCGTGAATAGTTCGTGAAAGAAGAATCCTTCTTGCGACTCGTCAATGGTTTCAAGTTGTTGTGACGATGTCGCGGTTGCGTTGTCTCTTGCTTTTGCTATGTTCGCTCTTTTTCGTGCTTTGCTATTTAACCTCCTAGCGGTCCTTTCGATCTCGGGATCAAAAAGAAGTTGATCGCTAGAAACTTTGCTGCGCATACACAATCTTCTGCAAGACTAGCAAACACGTGAAACAACCAAATAGAGAAAAAATAAAAATTAAAACTCAAAATAAGAACTATTGCAATGCATGCAATATTGACACCAATCCCCGGCAACGGCGCCAATTTGTTGAAAGTATTTGTGGGTAAATATTTTCTGTAATATATCGTATCCACAGGGATTGGTTAATATCACTGCCGTTCTATAGTTGTTTATTTTGAGTTAAGAAATTTGGCTTGGTTTGTTTTATACTAATAATAATATCAAAAGCAAATAATAAAATAAGAGCAAGTAAAGGACTTTGTGTTAACAATTAAAGAAAGATGTTGAGTCTTTAGGGTTCATCAACCTAATCCTATACAATTATCAATTAATTCACAATAGAACAATCCTTTGAATCATTATCTTCACTTATCCTCAAACAAGATTCCATGTCTGCAAATCAAATTAGATAACTTTTACCGGTATGAGATTCGATCTCTCCAAATCACAATAACGATAATAGTAATTAAGAACGATAATTATGAAAACCCAATTACAATTCCATCTCTGCAAATTGCAATTGAATCAATATAGTAACCTAGGGCAAAAGTTAAATCCTTTCTTTCGATCAAAGATTCAACAATGATGTAAATTAAAAGCAAGGTTTCTTATTGATAATAAATTCAAACAATTGTTCACAGGGATTAATCAATGGTAATGTATATTCATAGGTTAACTACTACCTTAGACTCAACAAGAGGGATTTAGCTCTCCATAGACATGAAGAACATACAAGAATCAATGGAGGAATTCATCTTCATCAATAGAATGCCTTCAATTGGTAAAGAATCCACCTTCTATTGTTATTCTCAGCTTCAGAATCAGATAGCTCTCCTAATTTCGCTCCCACAAAAAGTATGTCTAACCACTTGGAAACTAGGGCTTTAAAACAGAACTTTTGGGCTTTTAACGCCGCGGCCGCGACGCGGCAACGGGCTGGCGCGGCGCGCCCCTCAAACAGAAGTATTTTCGCGGCGCGCCTAGGAACTCTCGCGGCGCGCCCTTTGTACTTTCCATCTTTTTCTTCAGCCTTTGAGACTTCCAGCTTCCTTTCCTCCTCATGTTCTTCTTAAGTTCTTATTCAGCTCAAAACCTGCAACAATAACACCCACAAGTGATTCGATTTGCTTTACGCACGAACTAAACTTATTCAGTTCAATTCTTAATAAAAACCTATGGATTCATCACATTTTTGCATTGGTTTAGAGAAGAAATCACTTATATTAACACATGAATTTACCATTAATTTACTCCTAACATGTTCTCACACCTCTATGACAACCCTGGCCCTCATTGCCATACTAATAATCAAGAAAATCACACATCTCTCGATAAAACTGTGAGTAATGATAATGATCTTCATCTTGATCATGTAGTATATTGTTGATGCTGGTAGTGGTAGAACCATGGTTGGTTTCCATGTCTCTACGAATGTTGGCAAACTGATATGTAACATAGGTTTCAAAGGCATTAAAGGAGTTATCATGTGCAGTCATATGTTCTTGAACCAAACGGTACCGTGCCTCTTGAGTTGCTTCGAAAGCAACACACCAACTAGCATCATCTTCACAGTGCTCCTGCTGCTGAACACACAAATTTTGCAGCAAGGTGATAATTGATTGATTTTCACCACTTGAACCATGACCATTTTCATACCCATATGTAATTCCCTGTTGAGTCCAAGAGTTGTTCTATCACTAACCCTAGCCACGTGCCTCTTCTTCAGTTTGTTGCTGCTATCTCCAACCTGGTTGAGCTTCTTCAGTTTATAGGAATGTTAAATGATAGAGCCAAGCATCGTCTTCACCATAGTTTGCATCATGCATGTTTGTATTTTCGTGCTGATCATTATCTTTTATCTGTAGTTCTTCAATATTTATCGGTTGCTCTTCAACATTTTCCATACCAAATTCTGTGGGGTCATCATAGTTATAAATAACCGGAGTAGCCTTTTTTAGACATAAGAATTATACATTGTCGGTAACATCCCAATGATATCCCATGTTGGTCATGGACAGTTAATCGAACTCTTGATCCGCTCCGGTGAGAGATATTGTAAATTTGGCACACCAATCGTGAAATGTTTCAGAATTTTAGAAATCATAGATACATAACAAAAGGAAGCCTTTTTGTTGCATTACTTGATGGCAAACATCATTGCCACAATATAATGAGGCCAATTTATTCTAATTTTATTTTGAAGAATGTACATGAGATGAACTTCAACACCATCTATCCTTGAATACCCACCTTTCTTTAGCCTTAACACATGAGAGACAACCCAATGTAGAATGCGAGGATATCACTTTAAAAGGCCCATGGTCAATGGTTCAAAGTTGTCTTCCAACCTTGGTGCCATGAGAATTGAATTCACATAAGTCTTCCCATCAAAGGTTTCATGAAATTTATTATCAGTTACTTTTGGATCAGAATTAGCAACAACAAGACCAAATAAATCCTTCCACAAATTTTGAATGAACTCGTACTCACTTTCTCCCATCTTAAATTTAAAGGTAGAACATTTCCTAGATTCTAACCCCGGATAGAATACATGCACCAAATCTTCATTTTAATCATCAAAGACTTTTAAAAAATGGTTTATCTTTTGATACTCAATTGATCTCATAATTTCAAGAATATGGAATGCATCAACAGTCTTAGGCAAATAAACCCCTCACCCTTGTGTATTTTTATCCCACTCAAGTTAATCATTGAAAATAACATGATAACTGCTTTTCTTGAGCTACATAATTTGACTAAGGACATCATCATTTCTAAGGACGGTGGACAAGCTAGTTTGGTGTTTTAATGAGGATGGCCAACTCTCTCTAAAGTCAGCTTACTAGTTTGTTATAGGCACACCTCATAACTCAAGATGGGGTAAAGACTAAAGTGATATGGCACAAGCCCATTCTTCCTTCAACTTCCCTTCTCTTTAGGAGGCCAACTCATGGAAGGCTTCCAACTAATTATCAACTTACTCATAAGGGTGTCCACATGACATCTGCCTGCAGCCTATGTATGGCTTCTGAAGAATCTATGCAACACCTTTTTTCTATTGTCCCTTTTCTATGAAGATTTGGAAGTGGTTGGCTAACCAAGTAAACTCTCAATTAGTGATTAATTCTTCGGGAGACTTTTGGAACTTCATTATTGCCAATTCTATAATGCTAGATTTAGTGATAAGCCTGCCAATTGGAATTCCAGCACCACTGCTATTTTATCCCAGGTCTCACTCTCTGGTATGATGCTTAAAGATACTCCCAACATCTCTTTAAATTATTTTTTGATTCTAAAAGCCTTTAAGATTCATATCCCTTCTGCCGCTCCTCTTTTGGTCAAAGAAGTTTTATGGTTCCCTCCCTTGGTTAACTGGTTTAAAGGAAACAATGATGGAGCCGCTGTCAGTACCCCTATCATGGCTTCTTATGGTGGAATCTTTAGAGATCACAAGGCCAATCAAATTGGAAGTTTTGCATGTTTCATTGGCCTTGATGATGCTCTCTCGGAACTCATGGGGAAATCATGGCTATGGAGCATACTATCTCTAATTCTTGGGAGAATTTTTGTTTGGAATTTAATTCCATGTTAGTGGTTAAAGCCTTCACTAATTCATCCCTTGTCCCTTTAAAGTTAAGAAATATATGGGATAATTTCATTCTTGGCCTTAAGTCAAGGAACTTTTTGGTTACTCATATATATAGAGAAGGTAACAAATGTGCAGACACTCTAGCTAACTTAGGTTTAACATCTAGGAATTATTCTTGGTTGGATGGTATTCACTCCAATGTTTCTATGGATTTCAATAGAAACTACATTGGATTGATGGTATGAGATGGAATGAAATGGTACAAACTTAAATTACATTGTTTGAATTAATTAAAAATGGTGAAATGAAGCAGAACCTGATAGAATGCATTCCATCACTTTTCGTACCTCCGATTTAGAAGAAATGACAACATTGCTGCATTTCGTCATGAAAGACCCAAATGGAATGATGTCTTTATTCCATTCTGCTCCGTTCTATTTCACTCTATTATTCTCTATTATGCTTCATTCATTTTACTGTACTCAAACATAGTCTTAGGACTTATAACTCTTGAGATTTTGGCTTAATCCCCTCTTTTTATATCTATTTTCTTTTATATCATATGGTTAAATGACCTCTTTTGTAAAAATAAAATAAAATCTAATATTAGCACACATTTATGTTAAATCAGCAATTTTTCTAAAAAAAAAAAAAAGTTTATTCTACATGTTTCAAAATCATTATGTATTTTTTTTATAAAAAATCTCATGTATATTATAGTGGAATATGCAGAAATATATCCGTAATTTTCAAAATATGCGTTTTACTTTATATTTATGCTAAATATATAGAAAAATAACAACAATAAAAAAGTCTTTTTTACTTGCCAATCAAAAAGGCATAATATTCTATTCATTTAAGATGTGAGGTTGGAAAGCATAGAGGTGAGGTCTCAAGAAATTGTTCTATTATTTGCCAACTTGTTTAAAAAAGAATCGCTTTCTGCACCACCCTTTCTTATAACCAACTAACCTTTTTGGAAAAATAATACTATTATTCACAAAACATCTCCCACTTTTCAGAAAAATAAACATACCTTTAGTTATAAGAATGTATTTGACTCATGTAAAATAAATAGTTAATAAAATAAGATTTGTTATGCATGTTCTGTTAAAATACCAACCAATATTTGAGTGAAGAAGTATCAAGTTTGGGAAGAGAGTTGCGGTTTGTGTGCAGAAATATAGCAATTTAGGCTAAACTAACATTCATCATTGATGTTATTAGCTTATAAAAGAAAGATGTAAATTGCAGAACAAGAAAAGGTGGTGTTAGAAGTAACTTCAATTAAAATAGCAATCTCATGAATGCTAGCTATCCTGGGCTAGCCCAAATATGGTCTAATTCCAAAATGTGTTCAGAAAAAGGGAATTACTTCTCCCACCTAAGTGTTAGAGAAGCATTTTATAAAAATAAAAAAATATTCTTTTAATTTCGAAAGTATATTTCTAATTGAGGCACATCCTTATTTTCTAAAAAATTAGTCAGGAAATGTACCGTCGGAAAAATCCCTTTAATGATTTTGTTCATTTAACAATTCAGTGACAAATACGGAAGTGCAATTTCGGATTTGAAAAATTACCATCTAACATGTATTTTTCAATTCAGTGACTATTCAAGAAGTGCATTTTCGAAAATGTCAAACGAGAAATTTAATAAAATAGTACCTTGCTTGTTGTTTCCTTCATATGATCAAAAAAACAATTTCTCTTTAAACTCTACCAAAATCTCCTACCACATTCAATCAACTTTTCTACTTCAAAACAACATTTGTATGTTTTTTCACATCAAAATGAGCAAAAGAAGTAGGAATTTAAGATAATATATATCTATTTTCTTCCTCCTTGCTTGCATTAATATGTTTTTTGTCTGAAAAAACAAACATTGTGTTCGAAAAATGTATTTCTGAATTTTTGTTGAATGTCATGCGAAATGTTATTTTCGAATTAGTTTAGATTGAATTTATTCAATTTTTGAATATTTTCTATTATGACTGGCCTTAGATATGGTGCATCAAAGCTATTGTGTGAACGAATGCTAGGCTGGTTGATGTCAAGGTAGATGTCGGCAAACAATTTATAAATCAACAAGAATGTGTTGTTCCTGATCATATGCTCCAATTGATTCGCACAGAGGCTACCAAATTACACTAATATGCGAAAGAAGTGACAAGTACACAAATTATATCCGGAAGATAAAACGGACTGATACCGGTTCAAGAAAATTTGAGCTTCCTTTTAAGTTGTGCAGATACCTTACGTCGAATAATACATGGAGATTTAATGTGATTTGTGATATATATAATCATGACATGTGTCACAAGTTAGTCGGTCAATGCATTACATATCGCCTTAAGGATGAAGAGAAGCAAATTGTTTATGACATGTTATTGAAGATGGTGGAGCCCAAAAATATACTTGCAACTTTGAAACAGAAAAACCTTAAAATATTTTAAATATCAAGCAACTATACTATGTTCGTGCTCGAAACAACAAGGCAATAAGAGGGGGTAGAACTGAAATGAAATAATTGTTGAAACTTTTGGATGATACGCATCATGTATCTAGGTATAAAGTATGCCAGGATGTAGAAACCGTCCGAGATATATGTTGGAGTCATCTTGATTCCATAAAGTTGCTTAACATATTTTGCACAGTACTCATTGTTGATTCAACATATAAGACAAACAAGTACAGACTTCAACTATTGGAAATTGTTGGTGTTACTTTAACGGAAAATACTTTTTCGCTGGGTTTACATTTTCAAAAAGTGAAAAAGAGGATAATGTTATTTGGACATTAGAAGTGTGCATGACTTTGTTGAAGGACCAATAAAACATGTTAAATGTTATTATCACCGATCAAGATACTGCATTGATGAATTCGGTTACAAAGGTGTTTCTTACATCATCTGCATTACTTTGTAGGTATCACATAAAAAAGAATGTGAGAAGTAGACTTAAGCTTGCGGTAGGGACCAAACAAATAAAGGGTGAATATGGAAAAATGGTTAAAGTTAGTGTGATATTGGAAAGCATAATGGATGTATGGAATAGTATAATAAATTCTTCTACGAAAGAGTTATATGTTGATTATTTTATACATTTCAGAAAGGCGTGTGAGAAATATCTGGATTTTTTGAAATATGTTGAAAGTACAATTATAGACCAGGTGAAGGAGAAGATTGTTTGTGATTGTACCGATTAGGTTACACACTTCGGAAATACAACAACTAACTAAGTTGACTCTGCCCATGCTACATTGAAGAATCAGTTGGGAAATAATAAAGGTGATTTATATAGAGATTAAGACTCTGTGAACCAAATTATCTAAAATCAGCATAATGCGATAAATACATTATTTGGTTGTATCATTACAGTTTTAGAACACAGATTCAGAGACAATAATCTCTATTCATAAGTGGTGGGCAATACATCTCGAGCTGGATTGAATTTTATTTTTCACGAAGCCAAACGAGATGAGAAGGTAGGTTCAAATAGCTCAAAGTGGGATTGTACACTTAGGAAGATGCATTGTTTTCCATGTGCTTGTTTAATTTCGAAGAAGGTGAAGCTTGATAGCCCAATACGAATAGATAAGGTTTACACCCACTGGAAAAGGCGCCGATTTGATGTGATGGTATGATGAGGGACGGTAAATCAAATATATATAGAAGAAGGTGAAGCTTGATAGCCCAATACGAATAGATGAGGTTTACACCCACTGAAAAAGGCGTCGATTTGATGATGATGGTATGATGAGGGACGGTAAATCAAATATATATATATATATATATATATATATATATATATATATATATATATATATATATATCTTGATCGAATGGGAAGTGATTCAAGAAAGATTTTTGAAGGCCGATGACAATATGAAATTCCACATCAAAGAGCAACTGAGGAAGATTGCCTATCTAGATAACACAAATTTGAAACTACTGCCACAATCTGTGAAAACAGAGGGTGCTCCTAAAAAGGTCAAACCAACATAAAGTGACAATTCAACGACAAAGTCATATTTTGAGCATGTTGAGACACTTTTTACGGATTCTCCAACTTCAAAATCTTAAAAAAGTGTTTTCAAATGTGCTTGCATTAGCAAATCATCTCCTACACCACCTTTACCAAAAATCAAATGCATTGAATAAATGTCGGATTTTATGCACAAATACATTGAACAAATTATAAATGTTAAGGGTGACGGTAATTGCGATTATCAAGTTGTTTCAGCTTTGCTCGATAAATGGGAGGAGAATCACACACTTGTCTACCAAAAACTTATCAAAAAGTTGAAGGCGCATAAAGAATCATACACAGTGCTATACGGGAAAAAACATTTTGATGCAATTCATGAGTTCTCGAAAGCATTTTTTGTTCACTTCTGAGTGTTCCACCTCAAAATCCAATCGCATTGTGAATATTGGAGTGATTTCAAAATCACTACATTTTGTTCAAGTTTATTTGAAACCGAAATGTCCTATACCATAGACATCATCGGAATGGACAATTCATTCAACAAAGGAAACTAAAATTTGGTTGAATCATTTTTTGGATAGGATAGAAGAATTTACCAAATTATGTAAGATTGAAAGATAATTAAATAAACAAAAGTCAAAAGTAGAACCGCTCATAAATATAAATTTAAGTGGTGACATATATTTTAATTTATTTTAATTTTTTATATAATAATATATATTTTGATAGTGATACATGCTATATATTTTGTATAGAATGTAAATTGATATAAATAATGTAAATCAAATGCATTTCCATATATTTCACTGTATACTTCATATTACTAAAATTTTCAACATTTTTGTGTAGCATTACAGGTGTATATATGAAAGCTAAAAGTACTAAACGAAAGTTCTCCTAAAGAAACAAAGTATTTGCAATATCTTGTCAGAAAATTGCTCATGGATATTGTTTAAAGAATCTACCGTTCATGTACATCTTTCCTCTTTACGAAACAAATTCTCAATAATGAAACTATTTTATTATTTAAAGAACCCAAGACATTCTTTGAACTACATCAGTACTATATTTTTGGTGAACCAAACTATTTATTTTATGAAATTAGAAACCAAATAGTCTTCCACGTGATATACCTTACAACACGCAAACCATCTCACAAATGGCCGGTATTCATGTTCTTTTATTAGGACACACACGGTATGACAAATTGACTATACAAACAAATTATTTATATTGGGAGAGTCTTCTTTATATCGAAATTCGAAACAAATTAGTTGAAGCTATCCGAGAATGATGCTATAGAATCTTATCAATTGTAAATTTTTGTTTAAGAAAAAAATCTCAATTTTTTATAGTTTTGAGTCGTTTTGGGTATGCGAGGATCCTCTTTAGCGGTTTGTTTTGAAAATACCAAACTTGTCTTGTGTTAAAAGAAATGTGATTCGATTTAACTCAATTCTACAAAATCGGTTTATAGAGTGAAGATAATTTTTATTTATAAATATATTTTCATGTTAGATGTTATCAAATGTGAGACCTTTAAGACACTCCTTCACGTCGAAGACTAGATAACTGAAGTGTGAAAATAACTAGTGAGTGATTCGATAGCAGAAATCTGATAGTAGGTGGCCTACCGAATCTTAAACGACGCTTTCAGATTCAAAGAAAGGAAGTTTAATTGGATTGAATCGGAAATTTTAACACTTGATATCATGTTAAGAAATGAGGTTGGACCTAACTCAACCCTACAAAACCGGCTTGTAAGGTGAGGATTGCCCTCACTTATAAATTCATGTTCATGCCAAATATTATCCGATGTGAGACTCGTAACATCGTATGTTTAACTTGTTTTTGATAGAGAGCATCATGAAGTGTTCAATCATATCAAACACTTTTAGATTTTTATGACGCTTCTGAAGCTTGTAACTAACATGAAACAAACAATTTCCACTGCCTCGACAACATGTTTTTTATTAGCATTTTTTTAGTCCTAGTAGAAAAAAAGGGAGGTGTTTCCATAAATAAGGTTTCTTTGAAAACATAATTTTTTCGTGTTTGATGACAATCCTCAAGTTTCAATGTCAATCAATAAAGTTTATTTTAAATAATTGAGCCTTATTAAACATTGAATGCAAAATTTTGTTTGAAGTTGTTCTATTAGGGAACCAGAATGTTTAGTGAACAGTGAGATGAGATCTTGGATCGATGGAGTAAGTTCTAGTGTGATAGAGAGAAGACTGGCTTGCAAAGTTAGCACTCTAACGCCCAAGTCAGTGAGAGAATGAGAAGTAATATGAGAGTTAGAATTGATTTAAATACTTGAAATTGTACGCATTATGTACCCTTATATACTAAGAGTAGTTGAAACCGCTCGTGTGTCGTGTGGCGCATTGTGTGGATAACCCTCCAATTGAATTGGACGATGATAGTTATGTTGAAGTATGGTATTGTATGCTTTTGGTTAAGATAGTGTCCCTCTGTTAGTTTTTACCATTGTTTGTTTTTAATTGATGCTTACTTGTTTGTTTTTATTTCTTCTTTTTGTAGGAAGGAAGGATGAGTGGTATTTCCATTTCTAAAAAAAAGATTGTAATGGTGCATGCTAACGTTTTCCGCAGCGAGACTCTAGTCATCCATCACATTGATCCTGTCGGCTTCCAAACTCACATCACCAAGAAACAGAAAAACGCGGCTAAGAGGGAATTTGTGAGGGCTGTTCCCATAAATTCGACCTTTGTAATTAGAGTTCGGTTAGATTATTAGTTTCATCAAAGTGGCCCCTTATCCAGGTTGAGGTATTGATCTATACTAGTAAAGGACTCGTGCGCCCGCACGGGTCACGCAAAGTCGGTATAAATATCAAATAAATATAATATTGTTATGGTTAAATAATAATTTTAAAAAAAATGACATATGTATATAAATAAGAATCAAGAAATCATAATGATTAATAAATAAAAATGAAATATTTATGACTAAAAAAAATAATAAATAAATAAATAATTAGAATAAACAAATTATTAATAATAGTTATGAAAGAGAGGAAAAAAACATTTGAACATAGATGTAATATTTTTTATATTAAGTAATCTTAAACGTTTGATAATGTATCAAAAAAAATAATTAAAATTTGTGGACTACATTATAAATATTAAATAAATATAATATTGTTATGGTTAAATAATTTTTTAAACAAAATGAAATATGTATATAAATAAAAATAATTAAATCATAAATTTTACGAATTAAAACTGAAATATGTATGAAAAAAAAAATAAATAAATAAATAATTAGAACAGAATAACAATTATTATTAATTACGAAAGAGAAAAAAAACATTAGAACTGTTTATTTTATAGTTTTTATGTTAATAAATCTTAACGTGTGAAATTGTATGAAAAGAAATATTTAAATTTTTGGATTACATTATAAAATAAATAAACATTAGTATATTATTTTTTCCACACAATTAACAAATTGACTCATATATAAATAACGTGGAATTAATTAATACTCTTAAAAAGAGTTGATTGTGAGGGCTGTTCCCATAAATTCGACCTTTGTAATTAGAGTTCGGTTAGATTATTAGTTTCATCAAAGTGGCCCCTTATCCAGGTCGAGGTATTGATCTATACTAGTAGCATTGCGTCAGACCCATACACTATTCGGAAGGGTGTCTCTCCAATTGAAGAATGAGGGGTCGTGTGATACGAACAAGATACTTGTAATCCTTAGCGATATCCTCCGTATTTAAGTTATAAAAATAAAATAGGTGTGTCTCTTAAAATTGAAAATAATAGCAATACGTGTTACCTCATGAAGTTGCTCAAACTAGAGTCCCTTTGCTTCGTCCTGATTTTTCTTCATGTCGAATAGGATGATCTTGTTGGCTGATTATGTTTAACTGTTTGCTTAGGATGTTCGGTTGAAATGAATTTTGTCTGTATTCCCAAGTTTATGCAGAAATCGATCATTATAGCACTGGCGAATGAAGTCTCGTTGTCAGAGACTATTTGTTGGAGAAAACTTCACCAAAAAACTATTTGTGAGATAAAACTTCACCAAAAACTCAAAACGATTAATCGGATCTGAATACGCAACCATTGTCGATTATTCAATTTGGATGCTTATTCATCTTTTTCCATTTCTTGTGAAGCAAGCTACCATGAAGATGTGCTTCTTGTGTCCGAATTAGATGTAATTAACCGTAATAGTATGTATCTCTTTTGATCTTTGTTATGTAAACTAAGTTATGAATCAATATAGATGTTATCTTTATTTTCATGTTATTTTTATGGTTTGAATCATTATTGAGAAATATCTTTCAAGTCTTGACTTAAGATCATCATCTATCAAAACCAAATTTTAGACATAGATTTAGAGTTTGATATTCACTTATATCAAGTCTTAATGTTATTGTATTGCTTAATAGGTTGAGAAATCATCGATTAATCAATATGGTAAAAACTGCAACACCTGTTAAACATAAGCTGTGTTGACGAGGATACATTATTATAGAGATTAATAACGATGTTCACGTGCTAGATTAGCTGAATACATATAAAATAGGTTAATGAAATCTAATTCTACCATGTCTCTTTAATCGTTAATTTCTTAAGCATTTATCATTTTTGCATGTTATTACAAACCGTTACATTTCACAATCAAAATTTTTATGAATCTTTCCTTAAAATCGTATTAACCGTGGAACGATAGTGATATCATACTAATCTCTGTGAAGACGATACAGAATACTTACCCCGCCTAAAAGAGTTTCATTAGCCATTAATATCAATGTCTCACTCTCTACCGAGATCATTTAATAAGAATCATTTCCCTTGTTCTCTTGTTTTGTAATGATCATTTATGACTATTAACAAATTTTTAAAATCTGTGTCCGTGTAGGGATGTTTTATCATCAAATAGGGTGTGAGAGTCTTGGGCTGCTTTTTCGGTATTGGCCCAAAGATAGTCTGAAATGTATATGATATATCTTTAAAAGATGGGTTTGTGTCAATAAATAAGAGACAAAGGTAAAATGTTTTTTTTTTCACTATTTACTAAATTTAAAGCCTCAATGACACGACCTTCTCAAACTTTAATAAACTTAAAAAAGATTAGATGAACTTCTATTCTAGTATCATTCAACTATATTTGTATTTATTTAACCTCACCGATCCATAGCCAAAAAAGTACTAAAAGAAAGTTATTCTAAAGAAACAAACCATTTGCAAACTCTTGCTAGAAAATTGCTCTTGGATAATGTTTTAAGGAATCCAGTGTTCA